>NC_056726.1:1160572357-1160675010 GCF_019279795.1 Protopterus annectens
ATCAGTCAGCTAATTGAGTACAAATCTCCCTTTTGTATGTACCTCACCAGACACCTGCAACAACTGGAGAGACCACAGATGTTTCTAACCAAGAGAATCCAGGTCCCCCAAAACATGACATACATGGAAAGACTGAAAGCCCTATTACTGTGCTTTATATCATACAGGCTGCTGAGAGACAACTTGTTTCTTGCTGCTGAGAGACAACTTGTTCCTTGCCTACAGAGCAGTCTTGGACCCTGCCCTAATGGCAATGCTGCACATCCGCAAATCAAATGGGACAAGAATAACTCACTCCAGGGATCTCAACCAAGCTGATGACATTAACAAAACATGCTGGAGAGAAAGATACATCTCCCAGGGATTGCTGCTCCTTCAGAATAATCTCCTACTCCATGTGAAGTAGACCTCCTCAATGACCATATTCAAGTGCAACTTTGACAATTGCATGGGTGACCATAAATTCACCCTGGGGGTGGAACCTATATCCTTCATGGACAGGGGCAGTCGTTGCTGATCACAGAATTGCTCTGCTAACAACAACCATCTAATTATGACCAATAATGGTACTCAGGTTTTCTTCCATGGCTAGGCTTGTAAAGGCCTCAGGGCCATTAGCCTAGTAACCTCCTATGAATCTATAAACACATCCTATAGAAACAATGCATTTAAGTATTTGTGAAGTAATGCAGTATTAGTCAGCACCTTGTCTGACAAAAGGACAACTGGCAAGCTCAGCTCTTGTTAACATTTATGTTTAAAACTAACCAATAGAATTTTAGTAGAAACTCACAGCCAGTAATGGAGGTTTAAAAAGACATGATTCATCAAAGAAAGCAAAGATGAAAATGTAGAAGACTCTCCTTGTACTGCAGTTTGTGAACGTGCCATGCTAAAATAGTTAGGTCTCTTTATAAAGGGATTTATTTATCATTGGAACTTTATGAATGAATTATAATAAAGAGGTGTGTTTCACTATGTATTGGATGTCTGACACTTTTTCAAGTAGTGCATTTAAATGTTTGCTTTAAGTGGAGTTGTTCAAACTCACTTTGGACTAAAGAATCTGTTTGCTTGCTTGTTTCTTTGTTAGCGATATATATGACCACAAAATGATTAGAGGTATAAAAAGAGGACAATGTGTTGGTGTGTTATGCCTTAAATTAACAACTGAAGTAGCAGAACACCTTTTGGATTGATATTTTACCTAAAACAACAGTACTCTGTTCAAATATACCGAATGACCCAGGCATCGACACAACGTCTTTGGGGATGGGTACTACAGACTGTTGTCTGGGAGAATGAAAAATGAGCAACTACCTTTAAGAAAATAAGGCATAACACATCAATACATAGTATAAGGAATACTAGAAGCAGTAAGCTGAAAAGAGCTAATTCATTTTATATAGTGAAAATTCCACATGAATATCATTTATAAGAGTAGCTGCAAACACCCCTTTGAAACATCTCAGCAGGACAGCAGATGGGATAATAATGGCACCATTAGCAAAAAATTAACAATGTATCTTTTGAAACTTTCATCATCACATTAGGCTAGCAGTCCAATATAGGTTCATAGGTTCATAGGTAGGTACTAGGCTATCAGCCCTGGGGCCTGTACAAGCCCAGCCAAAAAGGTACGCTGGCTTTTGCCACCCAAGAAAATTATTTTCCTGTGCCACTGTCGGGCAGTGCCACAGAGGTGATCCCCGGGGTGAATTTCCTATTTCCCATCCAATCATCAAGATTTTTCTTGAAAAGTGCTAATGAGGAGCTTTGTTTGATATAGATAGGTAGTTTATTCCAGAGTATGGGAAGTGCCTGGGACAGGAATCTATCCCTCCGGCATGTTCTGTTTATTGTGGTGACAAGGTTTAGGTCCTTAGAGCGTGGAGCTTGGAGGGATTGGGGTTTCTTTAAGTAGAGCATGTCCAACAGCTCTGGGTTTGACATAGCTTTGTATGTTAGGCAGAGATTACCTCTGAGTAGGTGCAACGGAGTAAAGCTGTAGTTTTTTGAGATGGTCTGCATAGGGCATCTGTTTGAGGCTGGTAATCGTCTTTGTGAGGTATTTCTGTGGCCTTTCCAGTTGTTGTAGATGTCTTGTGAGGTACATACCAAAAGGGGTGCTGTACTCTATAATGGGTCTAATGATTGATGAGTAGAGGGGAACGATGACCTCTTTTTTTCTGGATGAGAAACCTTTTGTGATGAGGTGTGCCATGTAGAAGGATTTCCTGACTACTGTGGCAAGGTGATTATCAAAGGAGAGACTACTGTCCACCTGTGTCCCAAGGTCTCTTATCACACTTTCGGTGTTAAGTATACCGCCGCCAATGTTGTAGTTGTAGTATATAATATGTGAGGTTCTGTCAATAAGCACTGAAGCCATACAGTTTAAGGTGGGTGCATAGAGTTCTGTTACAGTGTAAAGTGTTGAATAGATACTGCAATGTAACAGCAAACATATTAATCAACATAATCCTTGGCAATAATTAATGAATTAAGCAATGAGCAATATACCTAAAATATGTATAAATATATATGCACATTGTAGATATGACTGATATCTTCCAAATGTATGCAATTTGGGAGTACCTTTGCTAATACAGAATACAACATATTCGTATGCCTGTAAAGCATAACAAATGTACAACAGCATGAAAATAAACATACCTGTCAGAACTCTTGCAGTAATCTTACAAAAGGTTGGTTATCTTAGCAAAGGGTGGCTAAAGAAATACACGTCTGTGTAATTACTGTATGTTGCTAAATATATACAGCAAACTGGGAGGAAGCCTTATTAACAGATGACATCTAAGGTAAGCCTTGTTAATCGGAAGAGTAGGCTAGAAAACAGTAATATAGATGAATAGATCAAAGGGATAGGGAATGGATAAATACATTTATAAAAATTCAAACAAACATAGTAGAGGGGTAAATAAAAGGGAACGATGATGAATTTGAATATTTCTTCTAACTCCAGTTGGATTCAGTCTGTCTGCACATGCACGGACCAGTATTCCCAGGCAATACAGTATTAACTGGTTAGATGAAAGAAGACACAAAGCTTAATATATTGTTATGAGACACCCACAAGGATACCAGGCTACACCCACCCCTCACTTTGTGCATGTTACAGCCAGGAAGGCAGGAACAAGGAACCATGGAGAACAAGTTGTTGCAGAGAAATAGATGGCATATGAACAAGTTACAGAGTTACACAGTATGAGAGTTATACAAATGTCCCAAAATGGTAGCAGGTGTAAGGAAAGTGCCATGTACTGATGTAATACACCTTAAATTAACAACCGAAATGGCACAACAAGTTCTATGTTGATACTGTACTGCAAAAACAGTAGGATTGCTATGCACTACTTAAAAAAAACTGTCATTAATACTTGCAATACATTGCTCACTCTTCTAGAAAACCTACCTATTTAGTTTTAAGTGGTTGTTCAGGATATGTATGTGCTGTCAAATTCAAATTGACAACCGTGAAATGGGCTACTGAGTATAGTAACACAAAAAGGTTTATTTATATTAGCAGTATATCACATTCAAGATCTTAATCAAGCTTCAATCTTTTAAATGAAAGCAATACATATTTGGTGTACATTTATTTATTTATTAATTTATTTATATCTATCTATCTATCTATCTATCTATCTATCTATCTATCTATCTATCTATCAAGACTTTTGTGCATATTTAATAGTTTATAATTTTGCTTATGTATAATTATCTTTTTATTTCATGCAATAAGACTTTCTAACATGCCTGTAGAGAACTTTGATCTTTCTGAATAAATCTTGTATTGGATACAAGAGATTCATAACATGCAGCTGGATTATGACCGCCACAGGGAGATGGGGCCTTCATTAAATACCTCACCTAAGAGAGAGCACCACAGCCGGTCAGTACTTGTTTCACACTACACTGCAAGATCATTCCTGGAACAGGAGCTTAAATGCTTGGTTTGCTGAGAGAAGTCATATGCTTAACATCTTCCAGCTTAATAGATACGTATACAAACAACTATGCCACTGAAATAGCTGGCAGACAGACATTTATATTTTGTACTCATGCCTTATGCTGTTCCCTCAGTATCCACCTATTGTTTAAAAAAATGTACTCAACTCTCAAAATGTTGTCCATATGCAGTTCAGAAATGGACTTCAGTTGTTGCCACTTGTCACCACAAAAATGGTATTTCAGAGGTACATTCTTCCTAAGGACAGTGTGTGTTTGTGTGGCATTGTACAGCTGACAGTAGTTCAGACATTTCTGAAGAATTACATAGTGGTTCAAGTATAAAGTTTCTGAAAGATGCTCAGAAAAATATATTCCTTTAGTACACTGAATATACCTAACTACACTCTTGATTTTTTTAGACTAAAGGTAAGCATCACTTCTGACAAATACACCTATTTGTGAACTTACTATCACTTTTTCCCTATTATTATTTGACAGCCTTCATCCTCCTTATCTATATTTATTTTTCCCACACCTAAATGACAGCCTTTATTCTCCTCTATCCATTTCATGAATTTGTATTGCTAAACATTTTTAGTTATTGGATTTTATTCAGAAGGGTGCCACTCATGCATGGAGTACTGTAGCTGTATGTGGGGGACACTGGAGCTTAACACATTGCATTGTTTGTATTCCTACTAGGTCCCAATCTGTCGTACTTTAGGCAGATGGCCTCCTGCAAGCCTACATATTAACTTCACTGTAGCCTGAAAAAAACACCATTCTTTATGACCGTTTTTGCTTATAAACTTAAAAGTTCCTAGTATATTGAAATCCATGAAAGGAGTACCTAGTAATGAACCAAATCCAGGGTTCCCAGAAATATTAACTGCAGAAAAAAAACTGTGGACAAAAAGGCCTACTTCTATTATTCTTCAGTTATTTCACTCCACATCCTTGACCTGCCTTAATTACTCCTGGAGCACATTGTGATTCTGATTCATTCATTCATTCATGTATTTATTTATTCATCCTCTGATAAATCACTTAATTCACTGCTAGCTCACAGGCAAGCTGGAGTCTAGCCTAGCACTCACTGAGTATAAGGGATAGTTTGTCCTGAATGAACAGCCAACTCATAGCAAGATACATGCATATACACACACACACACACACACACACACACACACACACACACACACGCACACGCACACGCACACACACACACACACACACACACACACACACACACACACACACACACACACCAGAGGACAGTTTGGGGGCTTGGGATGATGCAGCTAAATGATGCACAGGTGAAAATTCAAGTGGACACAGAAAGGCTGTGTCCACTCTGAACACAACACACACCAGTGGAGAATCAAGCAGGAGATCCAAGTATTTTAAGGCAGCAACACTAGCCTCTCTTCCAGTCCTACTAAAAAAAATGTTGGCTGCAGCCAAAGAATTCTGCATTATTCATATCAATATCAAGAGTCTTAAAATATAACTACTGAATTTCAGATCTGTCTCAGTACATATTTGTTCTTGTAGTTCTGCAGCATGTGTGCCTAAATAAAAAAATGATATCATGTGTTCTTGACGTATTCTACAAGACAAAACATCTGCCTTAAAATGTCCTGTAATTTTAAACACTTGAACATTCTTCATCTTATATTTAATAAACACAAAAGAAATTTGCTGTAGGAAGGATCTGCAATAAACTTTGGTCTGTTAAAAGTTTTCTTTTAGCCACGCCATGAATGAATGATCCATGTGTTAAAAAAAATTGCTGAGGGATTTCAACATATAAAAAGTCAAATACATCTTTATCTGCCAAAAGTTCCACTTTGTTTGTTTATATATTTATTTATTTAGTTATTTTCTTTGTTTACTATTTGGTAACTAGGTGATGGAATAGTCTAGAGACTTTTTCAGCTACAACCTGAGCACAGAGGCAATAAACAGTCTAACCAAACTTAACATACACACTTCAAGCATGACAGAGAGTAAATTGAAAAACTTTAGAAATTTCATGTACAGCTTTTACACAGTTTTTATAATATAGAATGTTATAAAGCGCTTACACATTTCTAATAAAGTAACAGGTTTACATTAGGTTTTATCAGTTTACATGGGTTATAATACAGTTTAACTACATGGCATTGATTCATAGATTTAAAACTGAACTTACTTGAAAAAAACTCAAATAGAAGTGAGCAAAATATAAAAATTTACAGAGACAGGCCTAGAGATTAAGATGAGAACACAAGAGTAAAAATAAAAGGCAAAGGAAAACAGTTCAAAGACAGTAAACATTTTTCAATTTTAAGACTTTTAAAGAGTTTGTCCAGTACCCCTAAAGCATTTTACAAGTAATTTCCTTGTAAAAGTGCTCAAAAAGTATTTTCTTAAACTTGGTTAGAGTATCCTGATCTCTTGTTCCAGCTGGTAGTTTGTTGCAGAGAGTTGAGCCTTTTCATGAAAAGGCTCTTTTGTTAAATGGGGGATGGTTGAATGATATTAAGTTTTCCAGGCAATTCCTTAGTGTGTAGGGTTGTTCCCTAATAGGGAGTTTTCTGTTAAGAATGAATAATAGCCATCATTTACAATTTTTTACACTTAATTCTATAGATGAAAAATAGAGGTTTCAGTAATGGGTAGCACTTTAGGTAATTTAGAAGGGTGCAATTCTATTCTCAGTGACTTGCAGTCTTCAAATGTCCCAAGCATAGTGTAAAGAGAGTACATGAAGACAATATTCTACTTTATCAACAAGGACATTCTTGCCTGGAGCTTTATGGATAGTAGGAGATACTAGATGTGATATCCTTATAACAGATTTTGAGTTGTGAGAGAACTCCATTAATGATAGTATTAGTGTAGGTTGTAAAGCTTGATAAAGAGTCAAGAATTATGCATAAATATTTGCTCTTGGTTAAAAATGGAATAATATTGTTATTGTCTGAGATAGTAAGGATAGTAAGGTAGGACACAGTATAGGGAGAGGAAAAAACATAACGTTGTTTTTGTTGATAATTTTGAGATTATTTTGCAAAGATTAGAGGATTACCACAGTTGAAATTACAAGACTATGACACGTCTATTTGCCTGAAGTGATATAATATCTGTGTTGAGGGTAAGCTTAAGTTCAGGGTCGCCATTACTAGAGTCATTAATGAATAAAGAAGATACTAATGGATTCAGAACAGATCTACGGAGCCACCTGCTTTAAGCGTCCCGTTAGTCGACAGCTTGTTGTTGGATTAAACTTGAAATGTCCTGCTGTCAAGGTAGCTATGGAACCAACCAATGGCATTTTCTCCCAAGATAATTTTTTGAAACTTAGCAAGCAAAATTTTGTAGTCAATAAATTCCAGAAACATGGGTCATGATCTCAAAAATACAGGCTGTAAACAGGCCATCATTTAGATGACTACAGATTGTGCCTGATGCAGACAGTATAACAGAGGTTGTACTAAACCATTTTTGTAACCATGCAGTCTATCAGATGGAATCCAATCGTTATTAAAGTTAAGCAACTGTTTATACAGAACTTTTATAAAAATATTTGTTATACAGAGCTTTTATAAAAATATTTGCAAATGGTCAAACAGTGGAGATCAGTCAATAGTCTTTATGGGTTTTGGGCTGAGGTACCTTAAGAAGAGATAAAACGATTTCATGTTTCAAGGCTGGCAGAATAAATCCCATGGAAAGTGAAAGGTTATAAATTTATTTATTTATTTGTATTTGTTTACAAGGAAAGTCCAAATGAGCTTAATAAACCCTTTCAGGGGAGGCCTGAGAAGTTAAGCTCTACAGACACTGCAAATATAACATGAATCCATAACGAATGACATTAAATACATTACTACAATGGTTATGCATGTACAAAAATTGAAAAGAACCAAAACATCAATTATTTGCAAAGGAGGGCAGTGCAGAGGTACAGCGGTTAGCATTATCGCCTCACAGAAAGAGGTTCTTCTGTTCGATTCTTGGCAGGGGTGCCTTCTGTGCAGAGTCTGCACGTCCTCCCTGTGTTTGTGTGCATTTCCTCTGGGTGGTCCAGTTTCCTCCCACGTTCCAGCGACATGCAGCAGGTGGATCGGACACTGCAAATTAGCCCTAGGTGTGTGTGTGTGTGTGTGTGTGTGTGTGTGTGTGTGTGTGTGTGTGTGAGCATGTGGTATGGATGAACTACCATGGCAGGGCTAGCCACCTAGTGGTGTAAACCTTGGCTCTAGATGATTGTCACTGTTGAAGTGACATCCCGACCCCATGAGCAAAAATGGGAAAAGGGGCTGAGAATGGATGGAATAAACATAAAAATAATCGTGCAAGAATTACAGCAATTGATAGAAATGCTAAGAATTATTCAGGTGGAAAAAGATTAAAAAGAAAGTCAAATTTACAGGTAGTTAGTGTGCTTTGTGAATGTATAATGCAGCAGACAAGAACTAGAAGGTTTATTTGTGATTACACATTGTACTAAAATGAATAATTTGTGGTAGACTAGATAGTAATACATATATTTTTTACTTCCTGCTAGTGATACAGAGGAACTGAGTGGCAAAGATGTAATATCTTAACGGAGGATCAAAGTGGCAGACGTGTGACCATGTAAGGATAAGGCCATTAGGTTTAGGAAGGGAATGTAACCTTACAGCTAGTGAATGGTGAGGGTAAATGTTGTTACATTAGTGAGAAAAGTAACTTCTGCAGGGATATTGGAGACTAGGTAGGGATATTTACAATATTTACACTTAGTTTAGCAGAACCATATATGCCAGTCTGGCTCACAGGTGTCAGTCAGAAATGATATTTAAAATGGGAGTGGTTATTTAGGGGGTGAGTAGACCAAAACAAGGAATTCCAATTTCTTAAGATTAATTTTGCAGATGAGGAGGGTATTAGTTAATCTCAGTGACTAATAAATATAAAGAGGATTGCTATTTTTTCTGCTATCTTATTAAGGAAGTTAGGGTGGAGTGGAGTGAAGGTAAAGGTGGAAAGTTTCATGTTCTGAATTAATCTTAAATAATGTTTAGTTTCCATTTCAAAAACAGCTCTTAAATTCAAGACTCAAGAGTTCAGGCTGTTCAACAACAAGAACAGCAATTCCTCATGCAGTGTTTTTTTTTTGGGGGGGGGGTTAAAGAAATCTTGACATTGCCCATTTTTTATTTATGTGGGATTATTATTTTCTGTGATCTCTTCCATAAAATCTGCACTTCAAAAATGAGTAGTTTGGAGATCAAACTGAACATTCAACAGAGCTCTAAAGTTTGCATCTATGTAATTTCTGTAATGCCTAACTTCTACTGACAGTCTGCGCATTCAATTTTCACTTGGTGGATATTATTTGGAAATGTATTTTTCCTTTCAAGCTACTTGACTATTTCCCTATAAGAAAGTATGATGTTAAAATGCAATGCTCTAAGTGGCTTAACATGACTCAGGGCTTACACTAAAATGAGTCACTCAGCTAGAGTGTATATGGGCGTACCTTCTTTGAAGGTTGTGCGTTAGGGCCGGCAACTCAGCACATAAAAATCAACTGCCAATCATTAGCGGACCAGAGTTCCGCTGTGGCGACCCCTAACCAGGAAAAGCCAAAAGACACAACAACAACAACAACGCAGAAAAAAAAATAATGACCCACTTACAAAACTAATGGAACAGAGCCTGATGCATGAAAATATAAGGACATCAGAAATAAATGTAAAACAGAAGTAAACTAAAGCAAGGAGTATTATTTCAAAAACAATTATTAATTAATGGAGAGACCAGATGGCTTAGTGGTCAAGGCCTTTGCCTCCCATACACAAGGTACAAGGTTCGATCTTGACCTCTAACCAATGCCTGTTTGGAGTTTGCATGTTCTCCCTTTATCACCGTGGGATTTCTCCCATGTCCAAAAAGCATGCTGAGTATTTCCATCTCAAACTCACCAATGAAAGGGGCTGTGTGCAGCAGCACAGGGTCTACATGGTGCCCTATAGGAGGAAGAGTTGTACAGACCAACCACTTTGGGCATCTACTGCGGTGCACAGTTTCCTCAAGATAGGAGACCACAGATCACAGACACCCCCAGTAAGGAAACCTCCATAAAAAACTTCTCCAAAGTCAACTTCATGCTACTCAGAAGTGACAAACTCATGACACCCATGCAGATGAAAACTGAAAATTTGACTGCTGAATCCTACACTAAGGTTGTATGTGCACATCCACTCATGCATGAATTGTGCCATCCCAAGTAGAACCAAGATGCTCTCCTCCAAAAAAAGGAAGCCAATAAACAAAAAGGAAGAAACTGTTGACAAGGGTAAGGTGGTTCACACAGCCTATCTAGATCTTGCAAGGCTTTTGACACCATCCCCCACTCTGGAATCATAGATAAACTCACTAAACTAGGTATAAATCCCTATGTCACAAGATGGGGTGCCAACTGGTTCACTGACAGAACCCACACTGTGAAAGTAGCAGACTCCAAATCTGACTTCAGACCAGTGACAAGTGGAGTACCACAGGGTTCAGTCCTGGGTCTTCTCTTGTTTGGTATCTACTTCTCTGAAGTACAGGCTAACACAGAAGGTCTTTGGATAACAAAGTTTGCAGATGACTGCAAACTAGGAGTCATAATTGAAACTCCAAACTATGGGGGCATCCTACAAAAGGGCCTCACTGAGACAGATGCCTGGTGCCAAAGCCATGGCCTCAAGCTCCATGC
Source organism: Protopterus annectens (assembly GCF_019279795.1). Classification (NCBI taxonomy): domain Eukaryota; kingdom Metazoa; phylum Chordata; order Ceratodontiformes; family Protopteridae; genus Protopterus; species Protopterus annectens. The sequence continues at coordinate 1,160,583,069 of NC_056726.1, forward strand.
CAAAAAGTGTATTGTCATCCCCTTTGGAAAAACTTTGTACCCATGAACTACAACATAGGCGGTAGTCTACTTAACATCAAAAGTGTGAAAAGAGACCTTGGGACACAGGTGGACAGTAGTCTCTCCTTTGATAATCACATTGCCACAGTAGTCAGGAAATCCTTCTATGTGGCACACCTCATTACAAAAAGTTTCTCATCCAGAAAAAAAGAGGTCATTGTTCACCTCTACTCATCACTCATTAGACCCATTATAGAGTGCAACTTCCCTTTTGGTATGTACCTCAAAAGACATCTACAGCAACTGGAAAGGCCACAGAAATACCTCACAAAGAGGATTGCTGGCCTCAAACAGATGCCCTATGCAGACCGTCTCAAAAACCTCCAGCTTTACTCCATCGCATATCCCCTACTCAGAGGTGATCTCTGCCTAACATACAAAGCTATGTCAAACCCAGAGCTGTTGGACAAGCTCCACTTAAAGAAATCCTAATCCCTCTGACTACACGCTCTAGGGACCTAAACCTTGTCACCACAATAAACAGAACATGCTGGAGGGATAGATTCCTGTCCCAGAGATTTCCCATACTCTGGAATAAACTACCTATCTATATCAAACAAAGCTCCTCATTTGCACTCCAAGAAAAATCTTGATGACTGTATGGGAAATAGAAAATTCACCCCGTGGATCACCTCTGTGGCTCTGCTCGACAATGGCACAGGAAAATAATTTTCTTGGGTGGCAAAAGCCAGGGTACCTTTTTGGCTGGGCTTGTATAGGCCCCAGGGCCGATAGCCTAGTACCTACCTATGAACCTATGAAAAGAGGAAAATCCCAGGATGCAAAAAACTCCCTTAGCAGCCTCAGTAAGAAGCTGAGATGTCTCATATAATCCTCCAAAGCTAGTTGTGAAAAACAAAATTGCCAAAGAGTCCAAAGACAACCACAAGCATTCTATATGGCAATGCTCAGATCTGCTCTGAGCTACAACAGAATGGCATTAAATATACTGATCTCAAGGATACTGCCAATTTTCTGACAGATCAATTCAGTGCCAATTTCACCTCCCTCTCAACCCCCAAACAGCCCATCTTAATACTGGAAGATTGCCAAATTCCGGTATTAATGGCCATACAGGTAAAAAAACACACTCTCCAAAGCTAAGAATACAGCATCCATGGGACCAGGTGACATCCCAGGCTGTGTACTACATGAACTACAGAATGAACTGGCACCTCACCTAAGTGTCATGTTTAATCATAGCCTCACCTCAGGCTTCATGCCCACTGAGTGGCGCACAGATACAGTTATCCCAGGAGCTACTGCCCCATCAGTCTGATGAGCCTGATCTGCAAGGCCATGGAACGTATTATCATGGAACTTACAAACAAAGACATTGACAACATTCAAACACTGGACCCCACCCAGTTTGGGTTTGTGAAGGGCCGATCTTGTCTCCTGAACCTGATTGACTTCTTCAAATCAGTCTCCAGAGCTGTGAACGAGGGGAAGGTGGTCCACACAGCCTATCTGGACCTTGCCAAGGCCTTTGACACCATCACCCACTCTGGAATCATAGATAGACTTACTAAGCTCGGCATTAATCCCTATGTCACTCGATGAGTTGCCAAATGGCTTAATGACACAATCCACACATGTTAAAGTAGCCAACTGCAAATCCTGCTCCAGACAAGTGACAAGTGGAGTACCTCAGGGTTCAGTCCTGGGACTTCTCTTGTTTGGCATCTACTCTGAAGTACAAGCCAACACTAAGGGACTCTGGCTAACAAAGTTCGCAGATGACTGCAAACTGGGAGCCATTACTGAATCCCCAAATGATGTGGATATGCTACAAAAGGGCCTTACAGAAACAGATGCTTGGTGTCAGAGCCTTGGGCTCAAGCTCAATGCCAAGAAATGTATAGTTATCTCCTTTGGGAAAAAAACAAGTACCTGTGAATTACCAAATAGGTGGCAGTACACTAAACACCGAAAGTGTGATGAGACTTAGGGACACAGGTGGACAGTGTTCTCACCTTTGATAGCCACATCGCCACAACAGTCAGGAAATCCTTCTATGTGGCACACCTCATCACTAAGGGCTTTTCATCCATAAAAAAGGAGGTCATTGTCCCACTGTACTCATCCCTCATTAGACCCATTATAGAATACAATGCCCCGTTTGGTATGTACCTCTCAAGACATCTGCAACAATTGGAAAGACCGCAGAAATACCTCACTAAAAGAATAGGTTCATAGGTTCATAGGTTCGTACTAGGCTATCTGCCCTAGGGCATTTATAAGCCTAGCCAGAGTGTGTGTGGCTTTCACCACCCCTTAGGATGAGAATACTATGCCCTTTTAGGGTTTAGTTTACTGCGCCTCTGTCTAGTAGTGACACAGAGATGACCCCCGGGGTAAACCTACGATCTCGCATCCACTCGTCAAGATTTCTCTTGAATAGAGTCAGTGAGGGGCTCTGCCTAACATGGACTGGGATTCTGTTCCAGAGTGTAGGGAGCCTCTGGGTTATGAATCTGTCCCTCCAGCATGTCCTATTAATTTCTGTGTTGAGGTTTAAGTCTCTTGTACTCGTGGCTCTGATGGATTTGGATTTTCTGATGTGGAGTATGTCCATTAAATCCGGATAGGACATGGCCTTGTACGTCAGGCACAGATCACCTCTGAGTAGGCGGTATGCGACTGAATAGAGCTGGAGTTTTTTCAGTCGGGCAGCATATGACATATGTTTAAGACCCTTTATCCTCTTGGTGAGGAACTTTTGGGGTCTTTCCAACTGCTGCAGGTGTCGGGTGACATACATCCCAAATGGGGCATTGTACTCAATCATTGGCCTGATAAGAGAAGAGTACAGGGGCACAATGACCTCTCTTGATCTAGATGTGAAACCCTTCATGATAAGGTGGGCAATATAGAAGGTCTTCCTAACCACTTTGGCAATGTGAGTGTCAAATGAGAGGTTACTGTCAACCTGGGTCCCTAGGTCCCTGATTACCTCTTCCATACTTAATGGATTACCACCTATGTGGTAATTTGTCGATACCTTGTTTTTCACAAAGGGTATGACTATACATTTTTTGGCGTTCAGCTTAAGGCCATGGCTCTGGCACCAATTATCCGTTTCTATGAGGCCTCTCTGAAGGATGTTTGTGTCCGCTGGAGTATCAATTATGGAGCCCAGTTTGCAGTCATCTGCGAACTTTGTCAGCCACAATCCTCCTATGTTTGCCTGTACCTCGGAAAAATAAATGCCGAACAAGAGGGGTCCCAGGACTGAGCCCTGTGGGACACCACTTGTGACTGGCTTAGAGTCTGACATAGCTCCAGCAACTCTGACCCTGTGGGTTCTGTCCTTGAGCCAGTTTGCAACCCATCTTGTGACATATGGGTTTACATTTAAGCTGGTGAGTTTGTCTATGATGCCCGAGTGGAGTATTGTGTCAAAGGCTTTTGCAAGGTCAAGGTAGGCTGTGTGAACTGCCTTACCCTCATCAATGGCCTTAGTGACTGTTTCAAAAAAGTTGACCAAGTTCAAAAGGCAGGATCTGCCCTTGACAAAGCCAAATTGGGTAGGATCCAATGTCTGTAGGTCCCCAATGTCTTTGTTTATGAGTTCCATAATGATCCTCTCCATAGCTTTGCAGACCAGGCTCGTCAAGCTTATGGGTCGGTAATTTCCAGGGTCCGTAGAAGCACCGCCTTTGTGAAGTGGGACCACTGTTGCCGTACGCCACTCTTTGGGTATGTATCCTGTAGTAAGGCTAAGATTAAACAGCAGCCTTATGTGTGGGTTTAGTTCCTCTTGGAGTTCATGTAGCACACAACCCGGGACACCATCCGGTCCCATTGATGCTGTGTTTTTAGCTTTAGAGAGGGTGGCTCTCACCTGGGCATCTGAGATGTTAGGGAAGCTACCCTCTGCTGGGATAGTTATTTCTCCTTTTGGGGGGGAGGGGGAGGAGAAATTTGCACTGAACCTGTCTCATTTTGGACTAACTCTGAGCATATCTGGGAGTTTCCACACAGGTTTCTAACATAGCTAAAGAAGGCCTTGTGATTGTCTTTTGTGTCTTTTGCGATTTTTCTCTCAAAGTTGGCCTTGGATGATTTTATGAGTGATCATAGTTTTTTGCTAGTACTGATCAGAGATGCCTTCCCTTTTAGGGATTTTGCTTTGTCATTTAGTAGCTTCCTCCTCCTGTTGTAAAGTTTGTTTATGGCTGGGGTCCACCAGACCGGGAGCCTGCCTTTGGGGGAATGGGTCTTGGTTTTATTTGGGATTGCATGATCCATGCATTCTTGAAGGTGCCCATCGAAGGCATTTGCAAAGGATTCAGCAGTGTGGGTTGTGGTTTCCACTGGCCCAGGGGCCTTGAAGGATACCACTTCAGTCTTAAGAAGTGTGAAGTTGGCTTTTGAAAAGTTCTTCACTGTGGTCTTTTGTGCAGGGGGTTGGGGCGGGATGTGGATTTCCAGTGAGATTAATTTATGGTCTGATCTTAACAAAGAGGGATATACTTCCAGTGTGGAGCATTTTGTCCCCATGTTTGTGATGATCAGGTCTAGTATATTGTCTCCTCTTGTGGGAATGGTGACTAGTTGTTCCATTGCATTTGAGTTTATGAATTCTAGGAACCTTTGGGCTAGGGTGTTGGGACTTGAGTAATGTTCCCAATCTATGTTTGGGTAGTTGAAGTCTCCCAAAATGATGATATTTGGAGACATTCATATACTCTCCAGTGTCTTCAGAGGCTGTGTGTGGGTTTGAGTTTGAGAGGGTGGTCTGTAGCATGCTACAAACTGTAAAGCAGTTTTGCCTATGGTTAGTTGCACCTGGATGGTCTCCGATGCTTCGTGTATTGCCACTAACCTGGAGGTGTGGGTATCTTTGATGAAAATGGATACTCCCCCTCCTTTTGTGGTTCGGTCCAAGTTTTGGAGCCAGAAAGCATGATATGAGGTAAAACCTGATAGTGCTGGGGTGCTCTCAGGAGCCTTGAACCAGGTTTCAGTCACTGCACAGACATCGATGTTCTCCATACTGAGGAGGGCTTCGAGGGCGTGCATCTTGAGGTTTAGACTTCTGGCATTGAGCAGCATTACCCTTAGTTTTTTTCCACTTGTGTTTTCTAGGGAGGTAGGTTTGTCATTTGAGCCTTGCCTAAAAAAGGCACTATGGGGGTGGCAAGAGCCTTGGCCAATATCCGGAAGCCCAGGGGTGACAGGTGCAAGCCATCCCTTGTGAAGCAGCGTGGTTTGTCATGCATGTCATCCCAAGCAGACAGACATTGGATCCCCTTAGAATGACACCAGTAATTAAGCCAATTGTTAAAACTGATCACAGGCCTAAAGCCGATGCTCTATTCTGACAGCCTTAAAAAACTTCAGTTATACTCTGTTGCATATCGTCTACTCAGAGGTGATCTCTGCTTAACATACAAGGCCATGTCAAACCCAGAGCTGTTGGACATGCTACACTTAAAGAAATACCAATCCCTCAGAGCCACATGCTCCAGGGATCTAAGCCTTGTCATCACAATAAACAAAACATGCTGGAGGCATATGTTCCTGACCCAGAGACTCCCCAGACACTGGAATAGACTGCCCATACATGTCAAGCAGACCGTATCTTTGGCCCTCTTCAAAAGGATCCTTAACGATTGGATGGTAGAAAGGAAATTCACCCTGAGGCTCACGTCAGTTGCCCTGCTAGACAGGGGTCCACGGAAGTAAATAGTGTGGGAAGAAATAGCCAGGGAATTGTTATGGCTAGACTTGTATAGGCTTTAGGGCCAATAGCCTAGTACCAACCTATGAACCTATCAATCCTTCCATCTAAACATTAAAAAAAAGTTTGAAAAGGAGTCATTCTCCTTTTTAAGGACAATCCAGTTAAGATAGATCTTGTGCCTATACCAGAAGGTAGATCACCCTCATTGCAACTTGCATTCAATTTTAGTGTGCTACTCTGCAATGAGCATGTTCCATTTTTGTGAGTTAGGGTTGGTACCCTTTCTGACCACATAACAATATATACCCCAATCATTTTCCCTTCTTGTACTCCAGAAATCATGGATGAATCATGAAAAAAAAAGTGAGTGGACTGTGCTAAAAATATATTTTTGTCAAAGATCATTTCCTTTAAAAATCAAAATATATACACCTAGATTTAATATGGTGGTTCTCCAATCTAATAAATTGTTTTAATGACAGAACTAATTGTAAACTCTTGGAAAGTGTCCTAAGTGTAAAGAGAAGGCAATTTGTGGTGGGTGGAGAACTAAATATACATTTCCTTGCTTTTGGCCTTTATTCGAAGACAAGGCATATACTAAGCTCAAACACAGAAAAAAACAATTATTAAACTGGAATAATATGAAACAGTTATTAAACTCAGTGCTGACTACATTTTGGTATACCACTATCTCTTTACCTTTCCATCTTGTGGATGACGTATCTTGTGAATTTCTACGTAACTCATGTCTTCTTCAGTATCTGTAAGATATAATGATGACTTAGTCCCCCTTCTGTCAGAGACATTCTATTATTTGAATTCTGTGTAAAAACTAGTACTGAAGTTATTAAGTGCACTATTGCCTGGGCACAGTTTATTCCCTACACAAATCACACACACACACACACACACACACACACACACACGTGTGTGTGTGTGTGTGTGTGTGTGTGTGTGTGTGTGTATGTCTGTGTGTGTGTGTTTAGTACCTATATCTGTATACATATACATATATATATATATATATATATATATATATATATATATATATATATATATATATATATATATATGTATATATACACACACATATATATATATATATATATATATATGTACACACACACACACACACACACACACATATATATATATATATATATATATATATATATATATATATATATATATTTATACACACACACACACACACACACACACATTTATATATATATATATATATATATATATATATATATATATATATATATAGATATATATATATATATATATATATATATATATATATATATATATATATATATATATATATATATATATATATATATATATACATATATATATATATATATATATATATATATATATATATATATATATATATACATATATATATATATATATATATATATATATATATATATATATATATATATATATATATATATATATATATATATATATATATATATATATATATATATATATATATATATATATATATATATATATATATATATATATATATATATATATATATATATATATATATATATATATATATATATATATATATATATATATATATATATATATATATATATATATATATATATATATATATATATATATATATATATATATATATATATATACATGAGTCCCATGCATTTTTGCTGGAAGATACAGGGGTGGTATTTAATGTCAATGGTACAGATAGTTGAGAGGTCCAAATGTTGATGGTGTGTTTCATTTAAAAGATGAGTGGGGTTGGAGGGGGTTAGAGTGTTTGTACATCTGTTAGTGAGTAAGGATTAGGGTCAGGGATAGGTAGGGCTAGGTGTTGCATGTTTGTGTGCAAGTGTGTGTATTTTAAGGTTAGGGCATGGGTTAGTTAAGGGGATAGATGTAGTGTTGCTTGTGTGTGGTTCTGCATGTTTATGTGTCCAAGCGTGTCTTGTGTAGTGACAGTGTTACATTAAGGTTTTTAGTAAGGTAAAGTACAGGGTTAGGACTGGAGGAAGGGGCAGTATTAAGGTTAGGTTAGCACCCATTATTAAGGTACTGCAAGGGGAGCGGATTGAACAAATGTGAGAATTAAACTCTGTGCTGCGGTAGCGTTGTCTCACAGTAAGACGTCCTGTTCTATTCTCAGCTAAAGCATCTTCTGTGTGGAGACGTGTGAATGGGCGTACCTTCGTTTAAGGTTGTGTGTCAGGGCTGGCAACTCGGTATGTAAAAATCTACTGCCAATCATTAGCAGACCGGAGTTCCTCTGTAGCTACCCCTAACCGGGAAAAGCCGAAAGATACAACAACAACAACTTTGTGCCTTTGCAGTAAGCACTTTAACCACTATGCCAAGGCCAACCCTTTCTATTTGTCATGCAGTTCCTCACATGGTTCTTCCTTCCTTTTTTTTCTTGATATTGAAAAATTGATGAAGAATGGCTTACTGTTAGATAAGTTGCGCAAACACAGAGAAACTGCATACATTTTGTGTTCTTACCTGATGGGTGGTATCAATGCACTGTTTGCAGTTTAAACTGCTCCTACTCTCATTAAAGGCAGAGCTTTTTTCATGGCTAGCTAAAATGCTTCACTAGTGCTTTGTGGGGGGTTTATAGGCAGCAAATAAATAAAAATGCCTTTAGAGACAATGCAGGACTTTATTAGAAAATGCTTTTAGACAGTACTTTAATATACCAATTTATCTATATCTAAATTTGACTTAATACCTGTATTTATATCTGTTTACACATGTTACTCTAAGGTTAGTACTCTGCAATGGGGGAAGGAGGGATCCATGTTACTCTAATCTTTAGGCACAAACACCCACCTTGTTTTAATGGATTATTATCAATAATGCCATGATATTATTAATGGGGAATGCAAATTCAGTCCCTCTAGGAAAAGAAATGGCTTGTGTGTGCCTCTCTCTCTCTCTCTCTCTCTCTCTCTCTGTCATTCACAAACACACACACACACACACACACTCACACACACACACATTCTTTCTTCTTGCTCAGGTGTAGAAAAAACATAAATTGTAGTGAAAACTGAATGTAGCTTTTCATGGCTGACAGACTACATAAAATGCAAAAAGCACAAGGGACAGCAATCCTCTGTCTATTTAAGGAAACTGTGCAGTTAAAACCGATGTAGCTGTTTGGGCTTCCCTTAACTGTGATGAATTACAAAGCAATAAAGATCAGCCCCATTGTGCAATATGTATGATATTATTAATATTCCAGGTAGCATAGCAAGGCTGCTTTTGGATATGCTCTGAGTTTGTTTCCGAGACGGATTACAGTAAGACATTTTACAGTCACGTAAAAGAAGAAGCATCCCTTGTACTAATTAATTACATTTCTGCTTTTTCTTTTTCACTTACAAGAGCAGGATGGAATCATGGATTGTTGTAACATATAATGGGTATTGTTAATATTTTGCATTAGATTTTTTTGTTGTTGAATACCTGCTGTTTAACACATACTTAACCTATGTGAAGTAGTCATTGCAAGTCTGTAAAATATATACATTTAAGATGGACTTTTACAAGAAGTGCATTTGTTTTATTGTAGAAACAGTATAATCTTGGGAAAGAAGTTTGCTTTTCCTCAGACTTATCACTGGAGTTTGCTATTAATTGTAAATGTGTGCATTATGAGGAATAAGGTAGCTATTCTGACGCTGCTTCAGTTTTTGTAATAGTTATTTCCCTTTCAAAGATAGAACAAATCAAGTAAAACAAACATAACTCTATATACCTAAGTTTTTCGTAAATTAGGGATGGGAAGATTACAGTTTCATCATGGTATGTGTTAATTTGTACTAAAAACATGTTACAATGGTCACTGTTCTGAAATCATAAAGTGTTTTGCAGTCAGCAAACTTCAGAAATAGTGTGGGAAGAAATAGCCAGGGAATTGTATGGCCCTAGAGCCGATAGCCTAGTAACAATCTAAGAACCTATGAAACTATTACATTTCATCTGATGAACAGAATTAGCAAAGCCCTATAATTCTCCCTTACAGTAATTACGTCTCCTAATATTTTCAGTATAAACGGAATATGTTTTATCACTGAAGAATCTCTATCAGAGTACCTGAAATTAAATAAAACTGTTTGCCTATATTATTACTCTTTTGTCTGGATGACAAAGTCACTAGGTGCTCAAATTGGTGTTCTTTGTTGGATACTACAGGTTCTGAACCATTTAAATGCATTTTAGAGCTGTAATATTTTAGTAGAACATGAATTTGCATTAGTACGAGTTTATGTGTTAAATACAGACTTGTTTTACCAGAAAAACAAGGGACCCACTTACAGTGAACTTAGCACCGGAGGAAGCTCAAAGTTTGGTTGTGCTTTGGCTACAGGGCATAGAGATCACTTTAAAAGATTTTTTCTCTTGTATAAATCAGGCAAATTGCAAGGCTCTTTGTTCAAGTACAGAGAACTCTGCAACACTTTCCCAGTATTTCAACTTCTCCAGAGCCATCCAAACTGAGAAAAGAACATTTTCTTGATTAACCGTACTTGCACTTGCTTTATACAGTGATCACTACTGTTTTTGAACATTTTTAACACATTTAACTAATTTTGTGGCAAAAAATAGCCATTCCTCTGTTTGTTGGATTTTCTGATATGTTTGCCCCCAAATCTCTTTGCAGAAGGGTAAATTAGCCAGGTACTTAGTTGTTTGGTAGTTGTTTGTTGTTTAATCTGCACTCGAGAGTTGCTTTTGCTGTGCTTTTAATAAACAGATTGCAAGGTCAGACATCTTGTGCAGAAGATATTTACCTGGTCTCAATGAGCTGGGAAGCACTGCTAGTTGTTTGCTGTTTAATCTGCACATTACAGCTACTTTTTCTGTGTTTTTACATTAAGAAATCCCAGGATCAGACATTTTGTGTCACAAGGTGTTTACCTGGGGTGTCTGAGGTGGGAAGCACTGCTAGTTGTTTGTTTTTTTAATTTGCACATTAGAGCTTCTTTTGCTGCCCTTTAAAATTAACAGATTCCTTGCATCTTATGGCAGAAGGTGTTTACATGGGCTGTCTGAGTTGAGAAGCACTTGCAGAAGCTCAGAGTATGGTTATTTATTGGCTAGAGGGTATAGGAGTCAATTTTCAAGCTTGTTTTCTCTGTATTGAGCTTTATACTGAGCCGAAGTGGTTAGCAATGTATACTAGCAAATGCCTAGACAGTAAAATATACCTATAAAGTTAGGATTAGATTGGAAACCTGTTAAACAGTGTGGCATTGTGCAGAAATAAGCTTAGAGCAGCTAGCTTGTACATCAAATAGCACTACCATATCCTAGCATTATATAACATCCTGCCCTTAATCCCAGACACTATCCTACGAGATCTGTTAAACCCAATCCTTAATCCTACACAGCCAACCCTATTACAAGATCAGATAACATGGAGATGCAATTTCCAAATGTCTCAGTGGCCAGTTTCTTAGGTTTGGGCATTCTAAGGCAATGTAGCAGTTGTGTTCTCAGACAACCAGCTAATCATTAAATGAAATAACATGGTATAAAAGAAATATAAATGCACAACTTCATTGGAGTCAAAAATCTTGCATAAAAATGACGTTGTCAGAAATATCTACACTACATCCCTCACACATACCACTCATATGACTCACAGGGGTTCAAACATCTAGGCAGCAAGACATTTAGCTGTGGTACATTTGGTTCTGGACATATGACTGAAGTGACATCCAGATGCAGAGAAATACAACATGTAGAAGTGTACTACAATAAGGAAGAAATCCTGCATGCTACTGTAGTCACACTTATGCTCCAGTATGCATTTTAGGTAATGTTCCCTAGACTCTATGAAAGGGGTAGTGGTCTACAGACACCAGTTATAAAGGCACTGGCCACTGTGCACTGCATTTTTACTGCCACAAACATGCCCACTGGCCAGCCTACTGCTAATGCCTGCCATATTGCCTGCTGCCTCATGTTGTCTTTGGGACCATGGACATTATTTCCTACCTGCACATTTGGTTAGTGACATTATGGGCAGGGCACCATATTCTTTTCTTTGTCCACAGGGAATTCACAACAGCCATATTTCTTTGTAGCTGAATGTCACTTCAGCCATATGTCTCTAACCAAATTTACCACAGAGAAATGTCTCCCAGGTTAGGTGCCTGAACCCCACTCACAGATTGTTTTATGCTGAAGCGATTAAAAAACCTTCCCAAATCTGTAAGACCTCCAAACTACCTAATGGCAACACTGCTCTTCAACAATCACTAAAGTACACACCAAAAATAACACCAAACATCCTACATATGCTTAACCATGCAAAACTGTGAAGGCAAGCATATACTTTACCTAATAATCTTGTTTTTGTGGACTCCACTGTTCACCACACAGATGCCACACTCACCAGATTGCACAAGAAGGAAATGATTAGTTGCCAGGATCCACAATATCACACACTCTCAAGTTGCTGCTTCCCAGGTACCAATACAATTCTATCATAGTCCATGTGGGTGTAAATGGCCTAAGACATATCTGACTGGACTATATCAAAAGAGGCAAAATGGATCTCTAGGAATATGTGTCAAAGATAGGTATGAGCCTTGCACTGAGCAGCATTCTACATTCACCAAGGATGGTGCCACAGTGTGAACATAAAATGACTAATTTTAATAACTGGCTTAGTTTTGGGTGTCACTCCAAGGGATCCAATATCTGCCAGCATGGGAGAACATGGTCAAAAGACCATATTGCTTTGCCAAGGATGGACTGCACTGTGGCTTTCAGATATTTGTGAAAACTTTATCCACCACTTAGAGACTTTTTAGGTTATGCCAAAAAGACAAAACTACCAACATAGTGAAAAGTCTACACGCAATCATAAGGTGTTACTGCTCAATGCTTGGAGCCGAAACAAAAAAACTCAACACCTTTCAAGCCCACCTCACTCCAGAGAATAGAAACAAGTGCCAAGACCATGACTTGGTTTAAATATGTAGAAAGTACTCCAGAAGTGCAAGGTTACAGTGCCTTCCATACATTTAGTGAACAACAGCACAGAGTGGAGTCCCAGGTGGAGATGTTTTGATCATCATTAGCACAAACATACCTTGAGATTGGTTAAACAGGATGATACCGTGCAGCACATCCATGGGCTAGTCCCCATAGGTAAGGTCCCTCACCACATCATGGCTACTAACAGGTCACCATCCATGCCCCTAGAGTCTCACAACTCTTACTTAAGCCTACTAGAGGCAATCATTATCCAACCAAACATCCTATTAATGGCTGACTTTAACTACTCCTCTATAGACTGGGAAACTTGCACTGCCTCAAACTTGCAGCCACAACACTTACTGGACTTTATTAATACAAACACCCTGAAACAGATGTACAGTGCACTCTCCAACCAGAGGGTTAAACCTACTGGATCCACCCAAGTCACTAGGAGTTTGAATCACAAAGCTGTCTCATATGAAGTAAAAATCAACCCAGAAAATCCAGGCAAATCAGTAACAGTTAGGAATCCTTCAAAGGCAAACTACATCCTTTCAAGTGACAATTTGTCAAAATTCAGGGCTCCCTTCAACTCTGAGACCACAACTACCTTTGCAGCATTACTCACAGAGTCACTATAGAAACATGTGAATGTCTGTATAGAAATTGCCATACCTATCAGACATAAACCCAAAGCAAACACTAAAAACAACCCCCCCTGCTGGAATCCTCACTTAAACATGGTGTATGATAAAAGAAGAAAACTCATGACCAAAATTAGGAAAATAAACTCCCTTGAAGACAAATGATCTCTTGTACACCTAAACAAGAAACTAAGAGGTCTAATTATGTCCATCAAGGCCAACTATGAGGTCAGGATAGCCTTGCATGCTAAAAGCAATTGGAAGGCCTTTTTAAGATATGTCCAGAAACTCAGAGATAACACACAAAAGTATATTCCACCTACACCGATCAGGGTGATATAGCTAATCGACTGGCTACAAATTTAGCTCAAACTTCACCTCTCACTTCCCCCCAAGTTCCACCACATGAAATCCCCTCCATCATACTTCTCCCAGTTATTAACAGGGACCAAGTGCTGGTAGCACTTGCAAAAACCGAGAACACTGCCTTCATGGGTCTTGACAATATATCCAGTTGCCTGTTGAACAGTTTAAAACATGACTTGTCAGGACCATGTGAGACACTCCAACTATATCCATGAAACACGCTACATTCCAAATGAATGTAGGACTGAAACGGTCATTTCTCTTCATAAGGGTGGACCATCCACTGACTCAGGGAACTACAGACCCATCACTCTAAGAAGCATAATATGCAAAGTCATGGAATGAATTATCATGGAAATGATAAATGAGGACTTTGGCAACCTACAGACACTGGACCCAAACCAATTTAGTTTTGTTAAGGGAAGGTTACGCCTACATAATCCAGTAGACTTTTTTGAAAGGGTTAACAAGGCAATGGGTGAGGGTAAAACAGTGCATACAATGTATGTTTACCTGGCTAAGGCATTTGATTCAATAACACACTCAGGTAGTTTTGAGAAGCTCTCTGAGCTAGGAGTAAACCCTTATATAACTCACTGCATTGCTGGCTGGCTCATGAACAGGACCCAAGAAGTCAGGATTGGTGAGACCACCTCCATGAACAGTCACCAGTAGAGTACTCAAGCCTTTGTGCTGGGTCTGCTCCTGTTTGGCATCTACTTCTCAGGAGTCAAGGCTAACATTAAAGGCCTGTGACTCACCAAGTTCACAGGTGACTGTAAATTTGAAGCAATTATAGATTCCCCCAAGAAGCAAACACCTTGCCAGTTGGTTTAACTCATACAAATGACTAGTACCAAAGCCATGGCCTAAAACTCAATGCCAAAAAATGCAATATAGTGTCCTTTGAAAAACTGCCAGTGCTAGTTAATTACTCCATCGATAAAATACCTTTAAGAGTTGACTCAATAGTAAGGGATCCGGAAATATATGTGGACAACAATTTGACCTTTGACAAACATGTAGCTAAGATATTAGCAAAATTATTCTATGTTCCCCAACTTATAGGTAAGGATATGGCATCCAGGTCCAAGGAAGTTATAGCGTCACTCTACTCAGCTCTAATCGGACCGGTCACTGAATACAATGCCACCTTGGGCATGTATCTAACTAGATAGGTTTCTCACCAGGAGAATTCAGGGCATGAATACCCTGTTTTACACTGATCTCCTAAAGTCTCTGTCTCTGCATTCTCTCTCCTACAGACTGCCAAGAGGGGATATTTGCCTGATTTACAATGCTTTCTCAGACATAGCCCTGATGGATGTTTTGCACATGTGCAAAACAAACAGCATCAGAAACACTAGACCCAGGGATCTGAACTTCACTTGTGACATAAACAGAATGTGTTACAGAGACAGATATGTGTTCCAAATTATCTCTGCACTGTGGAATAGCCTCCCCATCCAAGTAAAACAGAGTTCAGCCCTGGCCTATTAAAACAAAACCTTGACAACTGGAATGGGAAATCATATTTTTCCCCCCACTCTGGCCGCCATGTCCCTTATGGACAGAGATCTTCAAAGTATTATCCTAACTAATAACCCTCCCAACAAATCCTTACCTGCCCACCTAGTAACATGCCCCCTCATATGATACTTGGGACCCAAATGGTTTTGACTATGTGTCTAGGCTTATAAGGGCCCTAGTGGTCATTAGCCTAGTAATGTCCTATTAACTGTGATACATGTTAAAATATTCATAAAAGGAAAAGTGACAAAAGATATTTTCATTGATGAATATCATATTTTAATGAAATAATTTGTAAAAGGAATACAGTGTATCATGGAATTTACTTCCGACTTTCAGAATTAGTCTGAAGCGTGAAGTCCTCAGGATTAAATGCTCTGGTAAAGGTAAATTAAATGCACAATGACCACCAACCCACCTGCTATAAATTAGTTGTATTATACCATAGTTTTTAAGCTATAATTTTAAAATAAAGAACAAAAGAAAGTTATTATTTCAATCAGT
Organism: Protopterus annectens; assembly: GCF_019279795.1. Lineage (NCBI taxonomy): Eukaryota > Metazoa > Chordata > Ceratodontiformes > Protopteridae > Protopterus > Protopterus annectens. The sequence continues at coordinate 1,160,598,894 of NC_056726.1, forward strand.
TATCCACGTTCTGAGAATAAATAAATGAGTGGCATTGATACAAAGCAATTGTACGACTGAGATGTTAAACACTGAAGTTACTGCTCCATTTGGTTTACTTTATTCACCATTTTTGACCTGTGTTATCTTTGTTATACATGACAAGTATATGGTTGTTTATGGTCCCTGAGTATATAAGTTCAGAGCTTCTTAGGTATGTGATCCAGGATATCATGCAGAACCCCTATTGCCTAATAGCATGGTCTGGTTAAGTGGCAGAATTACACAGTAGACAAATGGAGAATCAAAATCTGCACTATTGGAAACAGCTCATTAGCAGGGAATAGACTGAAACCTCCGAGCTAACATCGAGACTTTCTTAATTCATGGTGAGCAGTACTGCATCTTTTAATCTCTTGCTGATGTCAACTGCATCTATGACATCAAAACTCAACTGAAACAATTTCATCTAAGTATGAAAACAGTATACATGAGTAGCAGTGCAGCAGTGTTCCATTTCTCTTTCTTGTTTTGAAGCTGCATGTGCATTGTCTGACACTAGTGAGAGCAATGATGCATGTGGGTGTGTGTGTGTGTGTGTGTGTGTGTGTGTGTGTGTGTGTGTGTGTGTGTGTTTAGTATATATGTAAATTGTGAATGCCCAGTTTTGGTCTTGTAAAAAAAGTAGGAAATCATATTTACTGAAGTCAAATCAACGGTTCTTTTGATGTTACATATGTCATTGTCGTAATAGGGCTTGTGAGCTACTTGTTATTTTGTAACCATTCTAGAGGAGAGTTATACGATTTTAAAATGATTATAGTCCATTAACGATCATTTTATTTTGTGAATCTATGCAATTTTTTCTTGTCAAGGCACTATCAGTATTAATTTCTGCAGTGCATAAGAAAGTTCAGAAGTGTCTACTGCATATAATCAGTCAAATAACTTAAGAAGGCAGTACGGCAGCTGAAAGGTATTTGTATGTAGACAAACATAAGGTTTGCTTTCATAAAACGGTATGATTCAGAAATTGGATTCAGATGGTAATTTCCACCTGGGATGGGCTAAGCACATGGTACAAATCACCTGACTTCTTAACTTCTACATGGTACAAATCACCTGACCTCTTAAGTTATACATGAATGCAAACCAGAGTAACATTAGAAACGGGGCAGCTGTTTAATATCATGACTGCTTCACCTTTTAGCAAATAATTATCTCATGTGTTGATGGAATGAATAGTCATACATAAATTTTAGTTAACAAATGCATAGGGAATGTGTAGCTCAACTTGGATGAAGATGAAGGGTGAATTCCTCTCTATATTATGAGGAAGACCTGTAGTTTTATTTGTATTTATTTATTTTTTTAATTTTATTTAGTTAGCACAGATGACTGATGCTTTGAGCTTTTTCTTGTACCCAGAGTACAGGGCATGATTCCTTTCAACTTTGCTTGTGGGAGGTTGGCATAATATTTAAGGTGATTACAAATACAAAGTGCAGGTTTTGATTCTCACATGAGATAATTGGCTATGTTTAAAATGACCCCTAAGGGCAGTTTGCCTAGTATTAACCTATGAACCTATTGTGTGCCTCACAGCAAGTGCAGTGTTCCTGATTTTCTCTTGCACAAAGGCAATTGTGTCTTCTGTCTGTGAGTGAGGACCTAAGCATGTCTTATGATGCATAAGTATGTGTGTGTGTGTGTGTGTGTGTGTGTGTGTGAGGAAGGATAGCAAATGTAATTCAAAGAACACAGCTTCAGCATATTCTGTTTTCTCTTCCAATACTTCAGGTAGATCATGGAAGTGGTAATTTGTACCATGACATAGCAGAGACAATGAAACAGGAAAGTGCACCATGTAGAGTACATGCAAGTATAATGTAGGCATTTGCAAAACAATTTTGATTGAAATCATCCACAATATCATGCTGTACTAACTGAAAAATTTAAGCAACAGCATTTTATTATAAAGACTTCTAAATGTAGAACATAATGCATAACTGTGAGGCCATAACATGTATCAAAAAATAACATATAGTAAACAGTAACAGTATTACTTTCTTTACAGTAGTTTGCTCATATAAGAGAAAAAAATTAGCAATATATTAAAAATAATGCAAACAAAATGCTTGTAAATTAATTAATTAATAAATAAATAAACAGTAACGCTGAATGAGTACATCTGAATTTTTCTGGAGGCTTTTAAACATGACATCGTCTTACCTCTCAACCTGGAAACATCAAAAATCTGGACAAAGCCCAAAGAAAAGTAGGTACAACTGGCCAGAAATCTGTACACTGATTAACATAAACTTTGCATTTATAACTATATAACCCCAGCCACCCCAATGGAATTGTGGAATACCAACATTCAAATGCAAATTGAAGAACAAACAAAATATTAAACACAAAATATAACTATTTATATAAACTTCTGAACACGTATCAGACTTTGAACTTGTATAAAACTAAAATACAATTTTCTTTTATAAAAAAATTAACTGCATTGAATTGAGAGTGATTTTGACAGTTGACAAGCAACAGCAGACCCCATGTAGAAAATCAGAAAAAAAGGGGGGGTTGATGATTTAATTCCAGTCAAGCTTGCAATCCAAAAAAAAATCGGGAATTAAAGGGGGCACTCAGAAATTCGTGGTACCTCATTATTTTGCCGTCTAAACTGGTAAATACAGAGGAATTTGGTCCTGTTGAGCGGTATGGATTGTCTGGATGCACATGACTCACTATTATTTATGTACATAGACAAATATTTCTTATTCTTTCTCATAATGCAGCATATTTAACTATTTTCTAAATACCACACTGATCTCAGCATTTTTTGAAAACCTTTTTCCCTTCAATCTGGCAGTTGGTAGAGAGGGTTTAGGTTGTGAGCTATAGTTCCTGTAGTACAGGGTTTTATTCCCTCAGCTCTTACTTGACTACTGCATTACCTTGAGCAAGTCACTTATTCCATTTCTCCTTGGTCGGCCTTGAAAAGTGACTGTGTGTTTAGTGGGTTTACCCAGTTAACAAATGGGTGTTATTATTCATAGAAAGACATATTAGGCCCAATTCAGAAAGGTTACAATAAGAAGTACATTAGGTGTACACTTCACGATAACAGGTTCTGATTCACAGACAGTCCTACTGCAGCACTGCGATCTAAAGATGTGCAGCACTGTAGTGGGCTGCATCTGTGGCTATACTAAATGCTAATGATGCATTCTGGGTCAGGGGCTTATGCTAATTAGTCATATCTTCTTTCTCAGAACTGCCTGCTGGAAGGCATTTGTGCATCACACAATTGTGTAGCCCAGCATTGCTTCTTCTGGCCATTCATGGTAACTGGCATGGTCAAAAGGACATGTTCATCAGTCATGGTTCATGGTCTTCAGCATGCTAGGGAGTTTGATGGTCAGGAGGTGTTAGTTAGTTTGTGAGTGTGTGTATGTGAGGGATTGTTTATGTGAGTGCGTGTATGAGAAGTGTCAGTCTGGGAGGTCTAGCAAGGGGGGTATGAGATGTGTGGGGGCAGGCTGAGGTGGTTGTCATACATCCATACACTCCTACACTAACAAGCAAAGCCTTCAACATTGGGCCTGGGTGACCACTAGTCGCTAGTAGAGATAACTTCAAAGTTGTGGTATGGTGGAAACCACTAGCCATCATGAATAACTTTTATTGTGGTGCCTTAATGGCACACACACACACACACACACACACACACACATAACACGGGTCAGGGGAACAACTACACACCAGCAGTACTTATAAGTAGTGCACTTTAAAGGGATTAGAACCCTGTATCTGCCTACTGAGGTTATTAGCACTCAGAGACACATTTTAGTCACCTGGATTTATTGCACGGTAAAAAGGTAAACTACAAAGGGTTGAGATAGGCTTTGAAAACTGAAACCTTTTACAAGAAACATCAGCATCAACTTACTGCACTAACTGATAATTTAGAGTAGGGCTTTATTTTTAACATATAATGAGGATCTTGGGCAATATTCAATAACTGCAAAACTGGGGTTGGGAGGGTGACCTAATGGTTAAGGTGCTTGCCTTACAAACACAAGGTGCAGGGTTTAAATCTCACAGGAGATAACTGGCTAGTCTTAAAATGGCTCGCAAGGGCAGTTAGCCTAGGAACCTATAAACCTATGCAACTGTTTGTGATGTCCAAGGGAGAGGAACAGGGAGAATTACATATATTTCTCAACCTTGTAGCATAAGAAATCAATATAAAGCCAAAAGTACTCCTCCTACATACATAGAATGTTACTAGTACAACAGCCTTTGCACTGCAATGTATTTATTGAAGGATATTGTGAAGACTAGTAGAGAAGGGTGAAGGCTGCCAGCCTAGGCAAATAGAATTTGACACATAATTCTATCATTTGTAAATATAAATGTAAACTACAGGCTTGTTGTTTTAAATGTAAAGAAATGCTGTTACACAAATGTGGCAACAGTGCTCACTACTGACCCAGTAAAAGCATGTGGTGACCCTTTCAAGGGAACAGTGGTGCCAAATAGTCTAGATGAAGAAATTCTTTCTATTGTTTTAACCAAGAGTTAAACTGCTAGACTTAAACATGCAAATATATTTTATTGCTCTCTTCCTGACCAGCTGCAAGATAACAAAAGAATATGTTAAGAATGTAAATGCAGTTAATGTGTAGCCTGGGAACTCCAGCAAAGGTGTAAAAGATGATGTAATGTTTAGCAGAACTGCAGTTTCAATTTAAACAGTGAGAACCAGAGATTATTAAGGATTTTTGTCTTGACATCCATCTCATCAGCACTCTGCCTGTTGTCTTAAGTAAGTTATCTTAGAAGTGTGTTTCCTTGTAGAAATAGCTAGGACTATAAAGATTAGACTAAGTGTTTTTCTGTTATGTCAGAACTGTGGGTTCCGGCGTGTAGATCGCGAGACAAATGCCCACGAACTACATCGCCGAAACTAGAAGGCCGCAGCACCGCTGGACCATAGAGCGGTGCTGCTGAAAGAGAGATATGCCGTGGTAATCTACGGTGGTAGGAAAACCTACAAACGCAGATGGCCCCTAAAGCTAATATGCAGGCTGTCAACTGAAAGTGTAAACGGCCGGCAAAGTGAAACAGCTCGAGCAGACAAGCGGCACATCGGTAGTGCTACACAAGTGCACCGAAAACATAAATATAAGAAATAAATACCTTTACAGCCCCTGTTGTCCACACAAGCAGAGCAAACATTCCCCAAGAAGCAGGAAGTAAAATCCACAGTATGAACAGTATAACACAGCACAGCTAACCCTGAGCAATGCAGAAAAGAATAACAACTCATGTGTCAGGCTGTAACTTTAAAGGAACATACACTTTAGTTTCAGACTTAATACCCCACACACAGTACAAGTTAATGCAAGACCAGTTTGTGTAATATGAGGAAGCATGTCACAGCAGCAGGGCTTTATTATAGGACCTACCAAATTAGAGGCATGCCTGCAACAGACAGTACCTGTCCTGGCAGAGCCCCCTAAGTGCAGTGTCAGGTGGGAACATGCCAACATGGGCAAGCATGGACTACTAACCCAGTAGAAGGAGATATACACAGTGCATTAACCCTTCTCCCACTCCACAGTAGTGTATGTATTGCAGGTGTAACCAAACCCGTCCATTTGTCACTGCAATTGGAGTACACAAGTACGCAGTCCCATGTAGGCAGACAAGGGTGCAACACAGAGATACCTCCCTATGTAACTTCTGCCAATGAAACTGAGATTGGGCCCAACACCTTGATTGGCCAGCAGCAACAACTGGGAGTTAAAGGGGGCTTGTGCAGTACACTTCGAACCTGTGCTGCAATTAGGCTTTGTAGACACCTACCAGATTACAAGCACATGGCAACTCCAGGGCTGTGTTAACTGCAAATATTGAAACCATAGTGGAGAGGCAGTCAGAGAAGGGTGGAGTGCAAAAAGCTGTACAGGGCCACTGCAGTGCTACTTCACAGGGTACAAGACAAGGTGGTGTACAGCGAGTAACCTACCGTCTAGAAGGGACTTGCTCCAAGGCTGGTTGTATATCCTGTTCCCAGCTAGACTGGCTGTGATGGATACTGAGAGGCCATCAACAAGTGCTGCTACTATTCTGGAATCTATGTATCTGTACAGCCCCAGTCTGCTTGGCAACAGATACAGCACAGTGCCCAGCCAACATGGCAAACCAATGCTGGTGGTTGAGGGGTACCTCTACCATTTGGAGCGTGAAGCACCACCGAAACGGTACTGGGCATGTATCGAGCAGAGAGTAAAGGCGTGCAGAGGACGTGCCATCACTGTTTGCCAGGAAGAGGGGGAAGAACTGCTGAAATCACTGCCACACCAGCACAGCCCAGATGCAACAATGGCCCAAGTGGCTACACTGCGAGCAGAACTGCGGCAGAGGGCGGCAACCGTTAATGAACTGCCAAGCTTGGTAATGCAGTGTGTCCTAGGCAGAGCGGATGACAATGTACTACAGGAGATGCCTTGTCATGCAACCCTTCATCGAAGCATAACCAGGGTACGGCAGAAGGCACGGGCATCCATGACTACACCTCCAGCAACACTTGTGGATATTGATGTCAGCCAGTATCCACTCCGTAGTGGCAGCTTCATCCTCCGTAGAAGGTCAGATATGGATGGGACAGATTCCTTGGTACTACTTACTACAACACAAATTTGGCCAATCTGTGCAGGTCTGACATCATTCTTGGAGATGGCACCTGCCCCACACGGGCTGATATATGTCGCCAGCTGTATACATTACATGGATGTATTGGCACCCCCACCTCAACAAGGATTGTACCCCTGGTGTACTATCTCATGACACGGAAGTTGGAGTCTGCATACACCAGTTTGTGGGAGGTACTGAAGGGTATGGCCGCTGAACAGGGATGCACCTTGTCTCCACAGTATATTATGACTGATTTTGAGAAGGCAGCAATCCATGCCAGCTGTAAGGCATTCCCTAGGAGTATTCTGAAGGGATGCCTATTCCATTTTGCACAGATCATCTGGCACCAGATCCAGCATCACCACCTTGTGGCCCTCTATGGCACGGACACTGCTTTCTCAATTGCCACCCACAAGCTAATTGCGTTGGCATTCCTACCATTGGATGATGTTGTCCCTGCATTTCTGGACATTGTGGCTTCCTTACCGGACTGTGCTCAGCCTATTGGTGTTTTTTTAGACCAACATTACGTACGAGGCCGACCATGCAAGTATGCATCCCGCTGCTCAGCACAGACACGAATGCCATCGTCCTACGCTTTGCAGTTTTGAAATGTGTGTGATGTCTCAGAAATGGACTTCTCTCGGACTAACAACCAGGTGGAGGCATGGCATCGTCAGCTGAAGGTATTACTGGGATGCCCTACTGTACAGCTATCTGACCTTCTGTCTGTTCTGCAGCAGGAGCAGAACTTGACAGATACCTGACAGGAATCTCTTTTGAGGGGGATGCCTGTGACACCATGTAGGAAGGCTATTGTTGTAAGGGAGCACCGCCTAAAGCACAACTTACAACATAAGTATGACTACAGTGATGTGCAGGATTTCCTCTGTGCTGTGGCACATTTCTATAAGTTGTGATAATATTTGGGTTTAGTACGCCCCGAGCACTACACACATCACATTGCATATTGCATTAATAAAGGCTTTGCCCACAGCACATAGGTTTCATGTTACCACTTTCATGCCCATGTGACATGCTATGCCAGCCACATGTTCCACTGACAGTTGCACATGGTGGCTTCTAAGGGGGTGCACAGTGTATCACTGTGGGAGTTTGTATCTGCCACCTGTGGTTAGGGTGCAGGGGATTCCTCAATTCTCACAGGGATTTGTCCACAGGTATTTGTCACTGCAGCTAAATTGTCAACCTGCCATGTGTCCACATCCGGCTGTCTCACAGGTGGATGTCACACTGCCTAGGTGCCTGAACCCCAGAACTGTACTACGGAATTATTTTAAGTTTCTGTGTGATCTCTAAACTCTTGAATAGCACTGTGGTGTAGTAGTATTGTCTTCTGTTTTAATTGATTATGATTAAATATTTTAAAAAACTTTTACCTGTTGCTGGTTTGTGAAGTGATAAGTTAAGCTCTAGAGTACACTGCATATTTATAGAGTTTATTGTACAAGGCCACTCTAATAAGCCTTGACTGATTAGTCACACTTACCAATTGGATAATAATATTGCACAGTAATAAATGGACACCATTTTAAGGGCCTTTGGGTAGCTGATAATTTTTAGCTGGTGGTGACAGTAATTACTACCATATAGTCTGGGTAAAGGGGCACAGCTGGAGAATCTGTGTCAGCCTTTCCCAGGAGTGTCTGTGAAGTTGTATAAATACTTATCTCAAAGTGTGTGTGTGTGTGTGTGTGTGTGTGTGTGTGTGTGTGTGTGTGTGTGTGTGTGTGTGTGTGTGTCAGCTACTTGGGCAGGGACACGAAGCACTGGTTGGACAGAGAGGGTACTAGAGGCTAGCTTGCCAGATAGGCTGAGATCTGGACCCTATAGTTGTGGCAGTGGGGAGTCTTATTGGGGACCTGGAGAGCAAGGGAGCAACCAGCCCCTGACTGACATTGATCTCTGTGTGCACTTAAGGGGACGTTGTACTTTACTGTGTGTATTTGTTATCCTTTCCTCTTATATGAGATGCCCTCTGTGGTGTTAGTGGAGAGGATTGAGGCTCCTTGACTGCTGGGCCAGGGCACGGGCATCATAGATATAAAGTATGAAAGTGTAATATTTGGCATTTATGACTCACTGTAATCATCTGTGATTTACCATGGCAGGAAAAAGAAGACATCTGGGATGTTCTGACGACAAAGAAACATATATGAGTTAAGGAACATATATGAGTCTTGTGTGTGTGTGTGTGTGTGTGTGTGTGTGTGTGTGTGTGTGTGTGTGTGTGTGTGTGTGTGTGTGTGTGTGTGTGTGTGCATGCATGCATGTCAGTGTATTTATGTGTGTGTGTGTGTGTGTGTGTGTGTGTGTGTGTGTGTGTGCATGTGCATGTGTGTGTGCATGTGCGTGTGTGTATGTGTGTGTGTGTGTGCATGTGTGTGTGTGTGTGTGTGTGTGTGTGTGTGTGTGTGTGTGTGTGTGTGTGTGTGTGTGTGTGTGTGTGTGTACATGCATGTCAGTGCATTTATGAGTCTGTGTGTGTGTGTGTGTGTGTGTGTGTGTGTGTGTGTGTGTGTGTGTGTGTGTGTGTGTGTGTGTGTGTGTGTGTGTGTGTGTGTGTGTGTGTGTGTGTGTGTGTGTGTGTGTGTCTGTGTTTTTATGTGTGTGTGTGTTGTATGTGGATTAATGACTGAGGCAGTGCGCCTGTGTTAGCATAATGCATCGGCCACCACTATTAACTAACACAGGAAAGTAGTGACCTACACTTAAGGTAGTTAACAGTGATTCAGAGACAAGCAATGTAGTTGGTAACAACATTTTCTTCATTATAGCTAACATGTCTCTGAATATCCTAGTACCAGATCATGTAAATTTGGCTTTTTTACCACAGCTCTTAATGTTAGTGTGTGTGTGGGGGTGTTCTTTCTGAATTATTGCAATTGTCTCTGCCATTTCAGTTTTTTACTGCCTTAATTATTTTTAAGATCAGGAATAGTTTGGTCAAGATGAATAGACCTTACATATATGTTTATTGTCTGCTTCATCCTCCTTATGAACAGAACATGGTAGGCTTGATATGTACAAAAGGGTTATAATTTTACTGGTGTAATGTAACTAGACTCTATGAATAGTGATGATTGTTCATGGGATTACTATAGTTACTGAATTTGACTCAACAGCATCAGATAGATGCATGTATGCATACATAAACATTTTATGATCAGTTGCTGCAAACATTTCTCCATACATGTCGCCATAGGCAACATGTACATATTCCTTGATAAAATACTCTTCCTATACTCCAGAATCATGACCTTTACTGGGGCGAAATCATCATTAAGATAATTATACACATAAACTACATAATGTTTAACTGGAGTCTGAAACAAACATTTCAGTTTTAGTGAGTTTATTACCATCAGGAAAGACAATTAAAAGAAATTTTAAACTTCCAACAACATACGTTGTCAGCCACATTTGAGAAGAACTACATCTCTGTTTTTGAGTAAGTCATGTGTAGGCATTAATTTACTGGTAAGAGTAAAAAAGGTTACCTTAATGTTAAAAATTATGTTTGTAATACTCAAAAGGAGGTTGCAATAAGAAAAAGTCTTCAACAGACTTGAGTTCCATCATATTTCATTTTGAGCATTCAATTAATTTTATTCAAACTGTTGGAAACTTATGCATCCTTCAGTTATAAATAAATTGCAATATTTTAACATGAATATTTAATTTTCACTCCTGTCCTGTTAATAAGCTGATCTAAGTGCTACTAGAGATTTCAAAATGTTCAATAAATTAGCTAAAAAGTTTGAAATGTCAGAGACAATCCCAGTAATTCAGAAAAATGGCAAATTCAGACCCCATATTTTTAAATAAGCTAGCATATTTAGCTTATTCTATGATTTTTACTGTTCTAGACAATGTTTATTGCTAACATGTTGTTTAATGATCATAAATGAAATTGTTATGATTTATTTGCTTATGAAATAAAATAACTTTGTGAAGCATTTCATTTTAATAATTAAAATTCTAGATAATCTGATTTTTAGTTCATCCATTTGTGAAGATTTGACTGAGTTTGATTAAGAATGGATACTAAATTGTATGAGACAAAAAGCTTATCAGCTCTGGAGTTCTAAATACCTAAATGCTAAATATTTAACATTTATGAAAGTAATTATAGGGTCATGTAAATGAGTATGATTAAATAGCACACAGTGTCTCCATGAGCATTAGAACAAATGTATTCAAATTAAGTCTAAAGTAAGAATGTTAATATTTAGAAGTGGTGATTGAAAGAAGAAAACTGGATTTGATAGATACATTAAATGTTCTCTGCAGATGAAAAGATATGGATTTTCTGAGTTAAATGTTCAATCACTAAATTACGAGGATAATTGAATATAAACATAAATCACGTGTTAACATAATATTGAAAATGGTGCATATAAATGACAAACCTGCTTGGTCCTTTTAATACTTTTAATTAGTAATGAATCCTTCATTTAGGGAAAAGTGGAGAAGTTTCATATACATTAATGATTTCTTTAATATATGACAGTCAAAACCAGAAAAAAAATCTAAGTTTTAATAAAAGGTACAAATAGACAACTGAAGGAACTAGACGAGTCTAAAGCGAATGCTTCCTGTTTGTTATAATTACTCATATTGTGGTATACTGATAGTTCCAAAGTGATGTTATTATCCATTGAATGTTTTCTATTAACCCTTACTGATAATCTAGTATTAAGTGAAAGCAAAGTCATTAGACTCTAAATGTAATGAGTGAAGTTAGCATTTTAATTTTCAAATGTATCAAAGCAATATGGATTATACTTTTAATCAGACAGGGATTTAATTAGCATTGAGCACTAAATAGTTAGAAACTGGTTCAAGTAACAATCATGGATACCATATTTCCTAATGCTGTTGTATATGCCTTTTGGAATAGGGACTAATTTTACTTTAAATATTTTACAGGCAGATATACTGAAATTGTTAGGAACTGGATTCTTGGAGATTTTAATTGGTATGTGGTCTTAAGGATGTTTTCATTTGTGATCTTTTTCTCATGAAATTCTTTTGCCTTTTTGGGTCTGATTGGGACATGATCATTATGGAACTATCAGCTCCATCATCTGAGATTACAGGGCTGTTGTAATATTTATTTATTTATGCAAGAAGCAGTTCTGTAAACTATCATTCAATCCAATAATAGTTGGATAATGTTCTTCAAATAAGTTTGCAGTTTAGCAGTCTTAAGTATATGACCACAGATTTTAAGGGGCTTAGCCCTGTCTCATAAACCTAGTAACTGTTTAATGGATAGCATTTATAAGATGAATCAAGTACATCAATGAACTGCTTTTTTGTCAATTTTAGTTAGATGAAAGCAAGATTAGATTTATTTGACTATCATTTTAATACTGCATTCAAAATTTAGAGTACATTTTACCTTTTTCTTACTGATATTGTATGCATTACTTGCAAATTAAATACATATAATTAGTTTAAAGACACAAAGACATAACTGTATATTACAGTTGACTTCTAATATGCAAGAGGAATTGAATTCTTATATGGACATGTTTGATTTATGTGCACTATGTACTGTGGTGGTGGTGCTGCAGTAGCGTTGTTGCCTCACAGTAAGATGCTGTCCGGTTCGATTCTCCGCTAGAGTGTCTTCTGCATGAAGACATGCACGAATGGGTGTACCTTTGTTGAAGGTTGTGCATCAGGGCTGGTAACTCGGCACTTAAAAATCAACTACCAATCATTAGCGGACCGGACTTCCACTGTGGCGACCCCTAACCGGGAAAAGCCGAAAGACACAACAACAATAACAACAACATACACCAACATTCTGCACAATGGGTGTTGCATGTTATTAAATATTGTCTTGAGACAATTGTTTCTGGTTTTGTTTTGTAACTTCTGAGCATCAAATTCAAGCCATCTTTGTTGGCGAATGCCCTTCTGCAACTTTGTGGGAGGAGAGTGCTGCCTGAGTCCCATCTAATCAAGGGTAATTAGACTACAGCTCAGAGAGACAGCCATCTTATTGGCTAGTTTAAGTTAAAAGGGTTATTTCTTCTTTTATTTATGCCATGTCTTCATGCTTGTTTGTGTGTAGTGCACCATCGTGCACTGCCATGTAGTGGTGGTTACCATTGATGGTTAAAGGCACAAACATTTTGTTTGTTAAATTTTCCCTTATCACTTTGCTTATGGTCCTCCAGAGAGGTGTTTTCTGGTCCTGCTCCACTGTCAGGTGGAACATTAAGCTTAGCCTCAGTGGTACCAACACACCTCTCACTCACTAGCCATTCTTAAGTGTGATCTCTATTTCTGATCACCCACTAGCCATTCCTACATGCGTCCTTTTTTCCTGACCATATAAATTTATCTAATACTATGGACAGACAATTTCCCACAGTTTCTCCAGCCAGCTAGATCAACATGGGCATTCTGAGGCAGTTTAGCAACTGCCTCATGTTCACCAACAACCCTCTACTCCTAGTCCACACAAACTCAACATGTGAGAGATGCAACTTTATTAACAACCTTGAATCCATGATCTCTCACACACCAGTCAGTACATATGACATTGAGTGGGTTGTCTACTCCACCCAAACTCACATCACACATGCCTACATATGTGGAGATCCTCATCAGAAACATACCTAAACACCAAAGACTTCCCTAACACAAACACAAGCATGCTACACATAATACTTCCTCTGCAGAACACAATACACATAATAGATCATGCACCAGTGTCTCTCCTGTCAAGCCCTGAAGGCAAAACACAAAACCTAACATATTAGTCATAGGCGATTCCATTGAGAGACACCCAGATGTCCCTCTCACCAGGCCTAATATGGAAAAGGCCACAGTCAGCTGTCTGTCCGGTGGCAGGATCTGCCACATCACACATTCACTCAAGTCTCTCAACAATAGGTACTGTTATGAATCCATCATAGTCCATGTTGGTGTGAATGACTTGAGACGTACCTGTCTGGACTATATGAAGAAAGACATGACTGAACTCTTGAACTATGTGTGTCAGGCCTTAAGCAGCATTTTACCATCACTTTGGATGATGTCTCAATACAAACAGAAAATGACTGACTTAAATAATTGGCTTAGTTTCTGGTGTCATTTTAACTCATTACATCCAGGTGCATCTGCAGTTAACTCTCACTGATGCCTGTAGGTGTCAAATACTGCTTGTTCATATTTGTATCAATAATTCCAAAACCATGCTATGTACAAGGTATTAAAAAAAATCATATTAAAGCTTACACAATGGCAAACTCAACTGAATTAATATTTGACCTTTGTCTAGTGCAGATAACAAGATATTAACTGTTGTTTTTATGATGTTAATTTATACAGATATAATTTTCACATTTTTCTAAGTATTTCAACAACCAAGTAACACAGACAGCACTCCTTGGCCTCTTATGATAGCTCTCAGCTAGATGAACAAAACACTGCTGAGAGTATGTGTGTAACTTCAGTGGCTGCTGAGATATTGTAAATTGTTTACAAAATATTACAAACATAATAGTTACTGTATTTACTGTGATTTATAAAATTTGGTTTAAAACTAGAACCTAAAGAATGCTACTACTATACAGAGTTTGTGCTGAAGGGGGTTGCCATTTATACTTTTTTCATAATCCCTATGGCTCCAGTGATATGATCATTTGTTTGAAATGTGAGGACATAATTTGATTCTGTCAAAAGGCTTAAGCTCCACCCATTGGAAGTTACAGTGCAAACTTTCTGAGCTGCATTGGAGTGAATGAGCTACGGGGATCCAGTATATATCAGCCTGGGATGATATGATTGACAGACCTCAGTGCTTTGCCAGAGATGGTCTTCATCTGTCATCCCTGGGATTTCAGCTACTGCCTAAGGCTCTTGCCACTCCATAGTGGCTTTTTAGGCAGTGTCTCAAGGACAAAATTCCAGACATAAAAACTCCATCTAAAAACAACCTAAGGGTTATGCCGCTAAATGCTAGGAATCCTAACATCTAACTGCACTCACTGGAAGCAGTCCTTACCTTGGAAGATGCAGACATTTGTGCAGTCATGAAGACCTGGTTCACGGCTGTGGAGAGCACCACAGCCATACTAGGTTACACCTCCTCACATGTTCAAACCACAAATTGAAGCCATGAAAACTAAAGGAGGCAGTGTATCAATATTCATTAAAGATAAATACACCTCCAGATTGGTTAAACAGTATGATTCCCTGGAGATACTTTCGGTGAAATTAACTGTTGGTAGGACACCTATTCAAGACATTGACAGCTACAGAACACTGTCCATGAATCAGGACACCAACTCTGTCTATTTGGATCTACTTGAGTCTATCAAGATACATCTGAACAGCATTGTTTTGGGTGATTTTAACTACCCATCCATTGACTGGGTAAATTACTCATGCTCAAACTCACTTGCCCAAAGATTCCTAGACTTCGTTAACTCCAATGCCCTGGACCACCTGTCTGACACCTCCACAAAGGGTGGCAACATTCTGAATCTGGTGCTTACCAATATGGGGGGGGCACTGTAGCACCCTCACTGTGAGGTCTTCCTTGGTGAGCTCTGACCACAAATCAGACTCATTCGAAATAACTGTTACACTTGAACACCTGACCCCCCCCCCTCCCCAGCAGCAACTACAACTTCTCCAAAGCAGATTATAACCTCTTAAGGGATGGTATAAATAGCTTCACTGCACCTCCCCCCTCAGACAGAACTGGCAACTATGCTGAGTTCTACACCAATGCTTTATACAAAGACCTGTATAACTGCAATGACTAGGCCATACCTGACAAGTCCAAAACAAGCTCCTCAAGGAGCAGTAAACCTGCCGGTGGACATCTGCCATTAACAGGCTTTACAATAAGAGGAAGAATTTGCTAAGTGTAAGAGGGAGTGAGCCCTAAACTGGAAATATTCCCTCCTCAGCTTAAACAAGCAAATAAGACTTCTTGTGAAGCCCTCCAAAGCAAACTATGAATCCAAATTACCTTCCTCAACTAAGGACAACCATAAGGCATTCTTCAGTTACATCTGTAATCTAAAAGGAAAGGTCAAGATTTGTGTCAAACTGATACTTAATGATACCACAAATACTGAGCCTGTGGACATATTGCTAACACTGAAATAATCCCTCCATGATATAATATACATAGAAATGACCAGCTACATAAAAAAGGTGGAGCTGTTACATTAATCTACCATGACACTTTAGCTTTTATAGCATATAAGTGCACCAACTGAGGGAGGGGGGGCTAATGGTTAAGGTGTTTGCCTTACAAACACAAGGTGCAGGGTTTGAGTCTCACAAGGGATAATTGGCTAGGCTTAAAATGGCTCACAAGGGCAGTTAGCTTAGTACTAATCTATGAACCTATATAATAAACCTATACTGACACGTGGAAATTTGAAATTATTACTAGTTAACCTTCACATCAACAACATAAAACAATTATGTACTGCTGTACTCTATATTCCCCCAGGTTAAAACATATCTACTCTGGAATATCTACTATCTTGGACCACCCCCAATATATCAAACAAAATCATCATTCTTGGCGACACAAATAAAAACTGGCAAACTTTCATCTCTGACTACGCAGTAAATAGTATTAACTTACATAGATTTACTCAACTCATCTCTAATCTCAATTGTAAGGTAAAAAATCAAGCAGAATCAGCCCTAGACTGAATACTCATCTCACACTCTCAAAAATTCACCAAGGTAGGGACCCTATCCAATACCTTTACTGACCATCTTCCTGCCTATACCCATAGAACCCAACCTCAAATAGACAAACTGCATTCTCTAAGAACAACTAGGAATCTTACCCATTTCAATGAACAACTATTCTTAGAGACTCTGAACACCCACAACTGGTCCCCTACCAAATTTCTCCCACTGGATGAAATAGTCAGCTACTTCAATAAAGACTTTTTAGATACTCTAGACAGTCTTGCTCCCACTCGTACCAAAAGAGGAAAGCCTAACCATGCACCATGGCTAACTAAATAAACTAAACTGTTACTTACCTCCAGGGATAATGTCTGGAAGGAATGGCCTAGAAATAGAACCCCACAACATGAAACCAGATATAAACAGATCCAAAACAATGCCAAAAAGCAAGTCATCAATAATAAAAAAAAAGCTATTTATCCACTAAACTTACTATTCAACAAAAAAAAAAAATACAAAAGGTTCTGGAACTCTGTTTCCTCTCTCCTAAATCTTGGTACTCAACACACCCCCTCCCCATCTCCTGACAAAGACCTTCAAGAAATTGCCCAAGCCTTCAATTCTCATTTTATTGATACTATCCAAAAACTTGTTAATGATTTCTCTCTACAAACTAACAACAGTATAATTGGCAACATAAACAACAATACACCCTCTAACCACTCCCCTACATCAATTGCAATTTCAAAGAAAACCCATCCACTCCTCTATTTACATTACAACCAGAACCCACCTCTCTAGTTTGTAAACTGCTCTCAAAACTAAAACCATGCTCCCCCTCTTCTGATGGCCTCCCAGCTGAATACCTAAAACTTGCAGCAGATTCTATAGCTCTTCCAATTAGCATTCTCATTAACTGATCAATCTCTGAATCATATGTCCCACAATTACGGAAAAACTCAGTTATTACTACCCTTTACAAAGGTGGTAACACCAGTGATCTATCTAACTACTGACTCATCTCCATGCTTTCACCTCTATCTAAAATTCTAGAAAAGTGCATTCATTCTCAACTGCTAAACATCTCACAGACAATAACATACTCGCACCCACTCAACATGGTTTTCGTCCAGCACACAGCACAACAATCTTACTGTCATTTGCCAACACTGTATACAAAGCTGTTGATGCAGCCCTACTAACGTCAGTTATCCTACTAGAGCTATCAAAAGCTTTTGATACAGTGTCCCACTCTAAATTACTTTTACAACTTGAGACCATAAACTGCTCCCCACACACTCTAACCTGGTTCCACAACTATCTACACAACAGAAAACAATCTGTTAGATGGCAAAGCAAGAAATTTGATTACCTAGTCAATGACAGAGGCATTCCCCAAGGGTCTATTCTTGGAACCTTGCTTTTTAATATATTTATTAATAATCTCCATAAAGCATCCCTGCAAAGTACACTCATTCAATATGCAGATGATTCAACAATAATTACGTCCTCTAACAACATCTCAGATCTCCTAAAGTTAACACAAAATGCATTTACTTCCATCGAACCCTGGCTTAATGAAGCTCAACTGCTACTTAATCCCAAAAAATCAAAACTTTTACTCTTCACAAGCAAACCTCTAACTCTAGACTTTAAAATATTCTCTCAAAATAATATAGAAATTGAAACTGAAATTGTAAAAACAGCTAAACTACTTGGCATCACAACTGATGACAAACTATCCTTTGAGAATCATGTACTCAGCCAAATCAAAAAGACCCATTTTAAGCTTGGCAAACTCATTAGGCATAAACTCTATTTGGACAAGTCTATCATGTTGAAACTAGCTAATAGTCTATTCTACCCTCCCTCCTCTATAGTTACCCCATTTTCACTAACCTACACACATCTCTCCTGAACAAACTGCAGTCATGCTACTATAAAATAGCTAAGTTTGTCTCCAACATGCCAACTCGCACACAACACTGCCTGGCCATTAAATCTATAAACTGGTTTGAGTTCCCTCATTACTGTCACCCACAAACTACTAAATAATCCAAACTACTGCCCGTCCGTTCAAACTATAATACAAACATGCACCCCTACTCGGCATCTTAGGTCCTCTAACAAACAACTCCTAACCATAACTAAACCTAACAGAAGAGCTGGACATTGTCACTATTTCCATGTCGTTGCCAAACTTTGGAATTCACTCCCTCTCTCTATTACCCAACTAGACTCTTTAAAAACATTTAAATTTACACTAAAAGAGCAGTATCTTAATAACCTTATCTGTTCTTGTAGGTATATGATTAAACCACCTTAAATGTATTAGCCATATACATTACAAATGTTTTTACTAACTTAATATACTTACAATTTATACTATCTGTCTTCTTAACCAATCTCTTGCTTGCTTTATTTCTGTCACTGAATAAACAGAATTGATTAAACAGTATTCTTACTTATGACAATATACAAACAGAATTACTAAAAATTTAACACACTGGGTTTATTTCCTTGCACTGTATATCTCTATAATATGTATTTGTCTTTGTATATCTACTTTGATTTGTATTATATAAAATCTTTATTGACTTTCAAACTTAAGCTGATGTTATGTAGACATTTATGTGACTGTATGGAGCTTTTCTCCCCGGGCCTCCACTGAAAATGGGTCATTGGGCCCAGTGAACTTTCTCGGTCAACAAATGTCAATAAATAAATAATAAATAAATAACCTGTTGACTTCACTCCCCTGTCCATGCTACATGTACACCATGACATCCATCCCTACCACCTGTCCCCCTACATTGTATCTCTAAAGAGCAGGTCATAAATACCCTCTCTAAGGCCAAAAACACAGCATCTATGGGACCTGATAACATCCCAGGCTGCTCCTGCATGGGCTCCAACAAGAATTAGCAACACCATTGGGTTCTCTTTTCAGTCATAGTCTAAGCACCAGCTTCGTCCCAACTGAATGAAAAATGGCCACCTTTATTCCATTGCACAAGGGTGGTGGTTCCACTGACCCCAGGAACTATGAACCTCTTTAGCCTGACTAGCCTTATCTGCAAGGCCATGGAGCAAATCATCATGAACCTTATCAACAAAGATATAGGTAATCTCCAAACACTTCACCCTACTCAGTCTGGATTTGTCAAAGGGAGATCATGCCTGTTAAACCTGGCGGACTTCTTCGAGACAGTCACCAAGGCCTTGGATGAGGGTAAATCTTTGTATACAACCTACCTAGACTTAGCCACTTAACTTTTGACACAATTCTCCACTCAGGCATCATTGACAAACTCACCCAGCTAGGTATCAACCATTATATCATCAGATGGGTCACTAACTGGTTCACTGATAGAACCCATATAGTCAAAATAGAGGAATCCTCCTCCAACAGAAGACCTGTAGCCAGTGATGTTCCACAGGGATTAGTCCTGGGGCCTCTACTGTTTGGAATCTATTTATCTGAAGTACAAACAAAAATTAAAGACATGTGGTTGACAAAGTTTGCTGATAACTGCAAACTGGGAGTAGTCATAGAATCTCCAAATGATGTCAACATCCTACAAGAAGATCTTACACAGAAAAATGATTGATGCAGAAGTCATGGCCTTAAACTCACTGTAAAAAATGTATTATCATCTCTTTCAGCGATGTTCCTGCTAACTACCACATCAATAGCTACACCCTAAGTACACACTCAGTAGTGAGAGACTTGGACACACAGGTTGACAGTAACCTTACCTTTGATCACCATGTCTCCACAGTAGTAAGAAAGGCATTCAATATTGTTCATCTCAGAAGTAAGGGCATTACCTCCAGAAAAAAAATAAGTTTTACCCTCCTTGTACTCTTCCCCTCTCAATAATTGAGTACAATGACCCTTCTGGTATGTACCTTTCCAAGCACCTGCAGCAATTGGAGAGACCACAGAGGTTCCTCACAAGGAAAATTCAAGGTCTAAAGTATCTCTCATGTTTGGATTACCTGAAATCACTGTCACTTTATTCTTTTCATACAAACTACTCAGAGGCTGTCTCTGCCTTGCATGTAAGGCATCTCTGTCCCTGCTTTATTGGAAATGTTGCATATCTGCAAGTCAAATGGTGCAATGGTTACTCACTCTAAAGACCTTAACCTGGTATGTGACATTAATAGAACATGCTGGCGGGACAGATTTGTCTCCCAGAGGATACCACACTTTGGGAACAGACTCCCACATCTTGTCAAACAGAGCACCTCATTGGCCCTCTTCAACCGCAGTCTGGATGATTGGATGGGTAACAGTAAATTCATCCTGGGAGTTCCACCTGTGTCATTCTTGGACAGGGGCAATAGGTGCTGATCGTGGAAATAAGAGTAGAATCTGGCTATGCTTGTAAGGGACCTAGAGCCATTAGCCTAGTAACTTCCTATGATTCTATGATCCTATATTGGGTAATGGTGCAAGGTAAATGAAGGTTGTAGTATGGCCTCAGACATAGTCCTGCTTGCACATATAGAGGGGTATCCTATTACAATAGTGCATATGCACACCAATCTATCATATAGAAATGTTAGCAGTGTGCCTTTGCATGTACAGTCACATATGTGTAAGTGTTCTTTGATCTGTGACATGCATTACCACTGGCATTACCTGTATCTAGCTTACAGAATACCTTCACGATTTACCTAACAGGAATGGATATATGCAGCTATTAATATTGTTAGACAAGGGTAGTGTGGGACAG
Source organism: Protopterus annectens (assembly GCF_019279795.1). Lineage (NCBI taxonomy): Eukaryota > Metazoa > Chordata > Ceratodontiformes > Protopteridae > Protopterus > Protopterus annectens. Next base: position 1,160,620,040 of record NC_056726.1, read on the forward strand.
TTTAAAGTGGAGTAGATATATATAATGTAACCACCTTTGTATGCATCCTGCATCAATGTTATTATGTCTCATGTCTTCACATCTCCAAACAGACAAGAAACAGGTGGTAGTGAACAAGAAAATCGACAATCTGCTTTTTTGTGGGGGGGGGTATTGATGTTGCTAGAGGCCATCTGTTTCATCTGTTATATGTGAAGCATACAAGCATTTTTCCATATGACTTCCTTGTTTCCCAGCATGCTCCTTACCATGCTTACTTTCCACACCATCATGCATTGCTCACTTAGAACCGTCTCCTTCTCGAGGTTTAGGATGTGCCTTCCCTGGAGTTAATCACTTAGTTCTGGTGTTTTTTTGTTTTTTTTCCATTTTAGACTTTTACTTCAAATAATTTTACATCAATATCTCCCTATGAAAATATTACATTATCCTCTGGTTCTGTAACTTCCAGAAATTTTAGCTAAGCTTCATCTAGTCTATCTTTTTTGCCATTTGTAATTACTACAAGCTCAGATTGTACTTCCATCTCACTGTTTCTTACCTCAGTGCAACCTCTTCGTCTTCCTCCATGTTGGTACACCATCAGAATCTTTCCCCAGTCAAAAAAGCAGATACATTTCCTAAGTGCTTTGGCAAGAATACTGCTAGTTAATTAAAATACCACTTCAAGATTACCTAGAAAATAAGCCAAGCCATGAAATACAGGGATGAAACTTTAACTATTACAAGACAACTTGGGTTTGATTACTAGTCATGACACTGAAGAAGACAATCAAGGATGCTGTGAGTATGTGCTCAATGCTGGCTTGCCCATCATTCGGGGGGGCAGTCCAGTATGCTGCTATGCTGAATCCTATTGTTAATTGGGAATACAGCAAGCAGCATCAGATATGTATGATTGTCTCTGACAAGATGTAATGAGCGTAGGCTGCTGGCATGTATATGTGGCACTGCACACAATAGCAAGAAAGGGTGGGGGGTAAGTTAGCATACCTTCATGCAAGCTAGTGTGCACATCAGCTGCCAGTGAGTAGAGGCATTGGCCATATCAAAAATATATATCTGTTTTTGCTTGGATGATGATTTCCTGTGAACAGGTCCCATCTTGGAGGAAAGTGAATGAGCTGATGAATTGTAGGAGTTTTGCTGGTTGGCAAGCAGCAGGGATTAATAGCATTCAAAATAGAAATAAAAATAAAAATAAAAAAAACTTGCCTTGTGAGATTAACCAGATCAACATGAAGTAAAAACAAATGTTACATTAATAATGGAGCTATTTAATAATATATTCTTAAATATTTATCACACAGCTTCTTCACAGTTTACAAACCTGTGACACTAACTAGAAATAGTAAAAGGTAAGATATAGGCAGGGTAGGGGGTGCAACAGAAAGAAAAAGTAACCGCAGTACAATCATTATGAAATAATATATTTCAAATGACGCTGATCAGCTTTTAAGTGAAAAGTGATAATTCATTTGCAAATTGTTTGCCACATGCTATGCTAAGCAGAACTGCTCATCTCTTTTATCTGTCCTTCTCAGACTATTAGAGACTTTGATAAACTGCCAAAATTGATCAAAGTTAAGCATGTTAAAAGGCGACTTTCCAGAATACATATTATCTGCAGTGTCTTAAAGCATGAGATCAAGGCATTTTCTTAGCTCTTCAATTGCTGTGTCATTCTAACAGAACAGCTCTCAGTGGAATATGTTTTTAAATGTCAGCAGTATTAAGAGAACGCATGAACATAAAACAAGAAATGAAACAATTGCTGTTTAAAGATTAAAGGCCAGTACTGAAACAGAGATTGGTCTTGTACATTCATTAGATCCAGTACTAAGAGAAAATCACTGAATAACATAATTTTTCTAACACTTTCTACTTTACTGAAAACTATATAACTCAAGACAATAAGTGCAGTGCTTTTTACCATTTATAGACTGAGAAAATGCTTCCAGAATTTGTGCAATTTTATTCTCTGAAAATGTCGGCAGCCTGTAAAGAAACCCATTTAAATGCAAGAAGTTAAATAAACGTGAAATGCAAGAGTATAACTTTTTAAAGAGTGTAGCCGCATTAAATTTGAAATCATATCCAAAACTAGCTCGGCATGTATGCAAACCGTTTTTACAAAATTAAGGTTGCTTATAGTTTTTGAAGGTATTTCAAGAGTACCAAATTGGAATTTGACTTCAGTAAGGTGGAATTACAGTGTGTCAAGAAGCGAGAGAACATACTAAACTTATTTAACACTGAATTTCTGTCCAGTCAGATTAATCAAGGTAGCACTTTTTTTTTCTAACTCTGGAAAAATTAAAACTGCAGAAATGATTTCAAGGAAAAGATTTTATGCTATGCTCAAGTAAACTGATTTGTAAAATATTAATTAATACTTATTATTCTGAATAAAATGCCAGACTTTAGTATTATATATTGAATGCCAGTAAAGTTTCAAATGTTTTATACTTTTGTGTAAGTATGAACAAATGATATCAGAAACTAAACCTATTTTCTACGTGTCTGTTTTGACACTTGATCGGCTGAGCATTTCCCTTTAATTTAAAAGACTTAATAAAGATGTACCAGTGTAATTTGAATATTAGGATAAACATTACCAGTTTCTTTCCCAGTATTTCAAGCCCTGAAATTAGAACAGCGTTATAAAAATCGTTATACGTAACACTTTTTGTTTACATGCATAATAAGAACTTAGAACAGCATTATCAAAATCACTATACGTAATACTTTTTGTTTACATGCATAATAAGAATTTAGAATAGCGTTATGAAAATCACTATACGTAACACTTCTTGTTTACATGCATAATAAGAACTTAGAACAGCATTATCAAAATCACTATACGTAACACTTTTTGTTTACATGCATAATAAGAATTTAGAATAGCATTATGAAAATCACTATACGTAACACTTCTTGTTTACATGCATAATAAGAAATTAGAACAGCGTTATGAAAATCACTATGTAACACTTCTTGTTTACATGCATAATAAGAAATTAGAACAGTGTTATGAAAATCACTATGTAACACTTCTTGTTTACATGCATAATAAGAGCCCCAGTGCATCCTGTCCAGGTCATTCATTCACTCATTTATTTATTTATGCTTTGTTTATGCAGCTCTTATTGCTGCATGGCAACTCGCATTCCAAACACTGCAAAGGAAAAAATAAAAATAACAAGAAACTTTATAATGGAATAGCTCAGAAGGTAAGATATTCGTCTGGCAGATGAATTATGCCCTGCTGACCTAAATGTGAATCCACCGGTCATTAGTTTCTTCATACACGAGTACAAGCAATTCACTTAGTCCAACTGAAAATTCTTCAAAAGCAATACAACTTTTGTCTTTTTGGCTATATAAGTCTTATTAAAACCAGACAAGCTTTCTTATGTCCAGACTTTCCATTGACTAATACTGACCCTACATGATACCCTAGTATTAATTAGCTCTACATAAGCCAAATAATAAATAAAATAAAATAAAAAGTAGTGTGGGCATGAAAAATGCTGAACTGATTTGTGTATCAAGAAAAAAAGTGTTGCTCAAACCTTACTTTATAAAGGTAAAATGAGTTAAAGCAATATAAAAAATAGAAAATTATCTTGAAAAAATATAAAAAGGTGTTTTTTCATTATCTAAGATTGTAAGACTTAGAGACAAAAAAGGAAATGTCAAGATGGGGTAATCTTTTTTTATTATTGTTATTCATTTGTTTAGAAGGTCAGTCCATGAGGCAAACATGTCATAATTTTCTTGAGCCAGGAGAATTATACACTAAGGTTAATTGACTTGCTTGGAATCAAACACTATAAAAGTATAGACTGAGAGAATGAAACATAGAACTACAGGAAACAGCTTATTAGCTCCAGCTTTGACCATCTGTGGTGAGCTGAAACACCATCAGTGAAGACCAAAATATTTGTCAAATCAAACCTTATTGAATTAGATGCACAATGTATGTTGCATTTCTAAAGACAGAATTTTGGGTAATGAAATGGTAAAAGAAAATCCAGCCTATGAACTGCTCTTATATGCTATTAATCTTTGACAAAGGACTTTTTTGCCAGTTTTGTTATTTTTTTACTTTGATTGGTATTAAGATACATAATAATGTCCTGTCTGGCTCTGTGGCTTAGAGGCATGAACACCTGAATACACACCGGATGACCTGATAGCAGTTCAAGCACTAGAAGAGCCAGGCGCTGGAAGGTGGACATGAGCAGACAATGCTGACTCCCTCTTCTTGAGGAGAGGGATTGGATAATGCTAATTGGCTGATTGATACCACAGAGGTGGAGAGTTGCAGGCAATGAAAAGTGATGTAGACCAGGGGCATGGCTTTGGTCCTGCCAATCCAGTTGTGGTAGCACTTTGTAGAAAGTGTGTGAAAGTACAGATACATGTTGAAGGAGGGCATAGTCAGGCCTTCTGCAATGACACAGATATTTACATCAGCCACCAAGGAGTTGAGTTAAGACATAAGCAGAATAAGCTCTGCTGGCTGTCAGAATAATAGCTCTGTGATTATTTCTCACCTCTCAATGAACAACAGACCTGTGAATGGCTCTCATCCTAATAAGAATGGACTTAACTGTAGATAAGGAGCCGATTGGCAGTGAGGAACCAAAAAACGTCTCGCTTCTAAATAGGCGTAAAGTAATTTCTAATTTTATTTTTTCCTAAAGATGATAAGTGTTTCATTTTATATGATACAGTGAGTTGTGTAGTGATTCATGAAACAATCTGATTTATTTTTTGCAGTACATATTAAGGCTTTGACTATACTTGGACTTCTGTTTGTTCATGGGATGCTGTTATTCTGACTTTGATGACACATTCAAATATTCCCATCTGAAGCTCTTCTAAGAAAGTGGCATTTCTGGAAATACAACTTTTGTTTGTCTGTAGTGCTAAATGTGAAATCACTGCTAAGATGAGTGCTTTTGATGGCATGCTTCTATTCCTAAACAGAGATGGTACATAGATTATTTCAACATCTGTAAACTGTTGCAGTTTTAGGTTGCTCATCTCTTAACTGTGTTGTTGTTTTGCTTTAATTTCTGATTACATCATTTCACATGTTTCCAGTTCTCGAATCCCCATATATGATACATTTGTGATTTTTTGAACCCTGTGTTCAGCTGGTGAATAACAATCTGTTTGGAAATAATAACAGTCATCAATCACGTTATATACCATCTGGTTCACGTATTGCTAGACTGAATTAGCAGAGAGGTGAAGTAGATGTAAAAGTTTTAACTTTGTGGTATCATTGCATATTCATGACAGCTTGCAGATTCTGTCTGTACTGATGCTATTGTCTGCTGTGAGAAGCAACAGGTGGGTGCTAACTTTCCATACTTCTGGAAAATACTGATTCTCCAAAGAAGCCTCTTTAAATTGTGATTTATTTACACTTTCTTCTCCTCATTAAAAATGCATAAACAGTTTCCATCCATGGCCACAAAGCTGGAAGTCATCTAAGACTGCAGTTGATTGCATACCTCTCAACTGTCCAGCTTTTCACAAATTTTTAGATATTTGCCTCACATTTTTGGTCTATTCCTCATAAAATTTGAGGTTTTCTGGATTTTTGTGGCAAATCAGTGAGGACTGAGTTCACTAAATAATGACAAGCATTTGAATTTCAAGCTTTGTAACTTTCAGAAAATATGAAAAACAGAACACTGTGAACAACACAGGTGCCACTACAAACCCTTTATTACAAGCTTTTATTAATGAGATAAGCACTTTTGTCTTAAAATAAAAGACTTCATCAGATAGTACAAAATTTAAAAGTCCCTCCTTAAATACAACCATTAAATCACAAGATTGGCCAGCCTCAGTGTCAGATTCAAAGTTTCAAAGATTTAAAGAGCCATTCCACCTTTGCAGTGCAAAATACTTCATGTTACTTAAGAGATATAAATATTTCTTAAAAATATGTATGAAAAACACAAAAAGCACTAACAATACATTCTCCTTATATTTCATTCATCAGACCAGCACATGGTTTATCTTGACCATGCTTTTAGTTTTAATATACAAGCTATTGAAGTGTGTTCATTCAGTCCTGGCCAGCTTATTGCATTTGAATATAGTTACCAGTACAGTTCTCTTTTTTCTAGTTTTAGTGGCCAGGGCCCCACTCTTATATTACAACACAATTTTTCCAATATTTTGAATTTAAACTCATGCCCCAGATATTCATGTACATGCTTAAACAGAGCAGTTGTCTTTTCTTTTTCATTTCATATAGATGTTCATAAAGCATATCTTTCATTTTACACTCAGTCTTTCCTATATAGAATCCGGGGCACGTTTGGCATACTGCTGCATATACAACACCTGTGCTGCCAGAATTAAATTTCCCTTGTATTAAAACTGTGTGCATTAATAACAAAATTTACACCTGTTTTTATAAATGTACAATAATTACAATGCCCGCATTTATTCATTTTTGGGTCCCTACTGGGACTTTTAAATTTTATACTGTCTGGTGAAGTCTTTCTATTTTAAGACAAAAGCACGTACCTCATAAATAAAAGTCTGTAGAGGCACCTGGTTTGCTCACATCATTTTGTTCTTCATATTTTTATGAATTTGTTTGGTGGTCATATTGGATTTTAACCTTCAGAAAATTCATGGTAACACAAGACCTTTTGTTACAGATACTCTCTTAAGTTTATAACAACAATATTTAAAATTTGGCGCAATTTTTTGAGGCTTTGTCTCCCCATTATTTAGGGCTTTGGTGTGTGTGTGTGTGTGTGTGTGTGTGTGTGTGTGTGTGTGTGTGTGTGTGTATTTCTATTTATCTATCTGTATCTATTTTGAACTTTAGCTAAAGATAAGGGAATGGAATGCAAAACAGAAACCATATAGGATGAAACTGAGTACCGATAAGGCAGTTGTAATGGCAGCAAATGGAAGAAGTTGAGAATTGAGATAGAAGGAAAAATAGTGGAACAGGTTAACAGTTTCAAGTATATGGGAGGGGGCAGTTGAGGAGAAGCAAAGCCTGAATGTGGAGGTCAAAGCTAGAATCAGAGGGGCTGCACCCAACTGGCACAGAATGTCAGGAGTAGTATATGATTGAAGAATGCGAAAGAAGCTGAAAAATAAGGCATACAAAACAGTGGTGTGACCAGCACTACTGTATGGTACAGAACCTGGTCAGTAAAGGAAGAGCGGTAAAGGAAGTTATAGGTGATGGAGATGAAGTGCTTGAGATGGGTGGAAGGGTGCACACTGTGAGACAGACAAAGAAAGGAGGGCATACGAGCAGAAGCCAAAGTAGCTCCTATTGCAGAAAAGGTCAAAGAGAACAGATTACATTGGCTCAGGCACATGTGCAAAAATACAGAAGACAATCTGGTGAAGACGATATATGACAGAAAGAAAGAAAACAAGAAAGGCATTTAGCAAAGAGGTGGATAGATAATGTGAGAGAAGACCTGCAACAGTCAGGCATGCGTGTTGAGGAAGCTATAAGAGCGGCATCAAATACAGAGAGATGGTGACAGTTAACGTGACACTCCAACCCTATGTAGAAAATGACACTCCGACCCCATGTAGAAAATGACACTCCGACCCCATGCAGAAAATGAGGAAAAAGGGGGTTGATTATGGTAGGTAGATAGACAGATAGATAGAAAGATAGACAGATAGATAGATAGATAGATAGATAGATAGATAGATAGATAGATAGATAGATAGAAAGACAGACAGACAGACAGACAGACAGATAGATAGATAGATAGATAGATAGATAGATAGATAGATAGATAGATACACAGATAGATACACAGATAGATAAATAGATATGAAAATTAATGAGAAAGCAAACTAGATCTTCATCAATCACAAAGAGAAGACTCCAAACAGATACTTGTCAAAGTCACTCCCTCTCCCCAGTTATTTGCTTTAACTATCAACCAATCTCACCCCTCTTGTAAAAGAAGACACCTTTGAAAGAAATGCTTTAGTTTAAAATGTTATTTAGTTCTGGAAAAAATGTTGCTGCTTTTGCAGCTCACCCTGTTTCCTTGTTTTATAGTAATCATTTGAATGAGGTACAGCAGGGGTCATCCACTTCACCTCGTATGCTGTGCAAGTACCCAGTGGCTGTCTAGCTTCATACAGTCTATTTGTACAGCTATATGGTTTCTTTTAAGATTTTTTGTGGCAAGTAAGCCAAAATTTCATGTCTGGCAAGTGATCATACAATAGAAAAAATAAAAAAGTCTGATCGTTTGATGCATCTTCCAAGTGACTACACCTCCTAAGCATACCCACTATTCACATACTTATGATTTGCAGTTTTAAAGCCAGAATTAAAATGTACAGATAATCAGAAACCCTGCAAAATTTGACCTTCTTTAGAAAGTAGTTGAGCACTTCATTGTGCTGTTAAGCATTACTTGTAAGATGATATTATGGAACCCTTTGTGAGCTTGGTTGGGGACTGTGTTGCACACAAAAAAATGGAAATGTAATCTGTCATATAGTGATCACTAGACAGACAGCATGGGTTAACGTAGCCTAACAAATAAAAGGTACACGTGAAGCACATAAATGGAGGACTTTGGAAGAGCTAATTTAAAAGTCTGAATATATGTAAATGTGCTGATGATGGAGGCTGGAGTATTGCTCATTTGTATTTTTTTCTCAAAATTTTTTTATTTTTCAAATACAGTTGAATAAATTCCATAGTATTTGTATATGACATCTTAAATAACTATGTACACTATTTACATCAGCCTGACACTATAACAGAGCTTAATATATACAATTACTTTATAGGTATAACAATCCAGTTATCAGAGTGCATCTGTTCAGTTATTGTAAAGTGTCACTCAATGATAAGACTTTTTTCCATGGATTGTTAATAAATGGCTTAGGATAAATCCTTAATTCTTTAATTTTAGTTTCCAACAATGCTGTGGTCTTCAGTAAGCTGTAGAAGTCTTCCAAAGTCAGTAATGTGTTTGTATTCCATCTTCTTATCATACACTTCCTTGAGATTGCAAGTATTGTCCATACTATATACATATTTGACTCATTCAAATGAGGACCTTCATACACATTTAATAATACTAGAGCTTTAGATAAGTTAAACAATTCACTAAATAAAGCTTGTAAAAAGTTTGTAATACCATTCCAAAATGGCTTAATTTTAACACAGTCGAAAAAAAATGTGATTCCAATCTGCATTCTGTATTTGCTTACACCTCCAACATATTCCCTTTGTGGAAGAATTAATTTTAGTAATTCTATCTGGGGTTAAGAATGCTCTGTGTAAGCGTTTTCCAATTAAAAACTTTCCAGTATTGTATAAAGGATGTATGTTTTGTTGATAATAAAGTATTTGATTTAATTCCTTCAGTTAGCTGTAATGAGTATCTTTTTGTTATATAATTCCAATATGAGGATTTGGGTGTTGTTTTATAATATATTGTAAAATTTTGAAATACTGTTTCCCATGTCATAATCATTATATATGATTTTATATGGTTATTTCATACGTTTAGGTATTTTATTAAATGAAGAATTACTAATATTCTGCATAAATTTTGGGAAGATGTCAGAATGCTTTGCATATTTAGCCAATCTTGTTGTGGAATTTTGTATGTTGTTTCTATTGTTTGCATATCCAGAACTTTTAGTTATTTGATACATTGAAACCAACAAACAAATCCTTTCTTTTCCCAGGAATTAATTATTTCTCTGTATATGTTATGTGGATAGCTCTTTGTAACTATGAAGGGTATTAAAAGATCAAACCAGATTTTTAAATTTATATTTGCATTAATAATTTTCCTAAATGAGTCACTGTAATAATTAATCATACGGGTTTTAGTGGAATTAGTTATGTTATATTGCATACTAATACATAATATGTGCCATGGTAAATTGTTTTTATCTGTTATTTGATTTTTTTTTTTTTTTTTTTTTTGTAAATCAAATTTGTTTATTGATATTACGGTTAGTAATTCTTTCCAATTTGCAGAATAATTTGGACTTATCTAATCTGAGATTGTTTTAGATATTGATGCTTTTATATATGTTTCTATATCAGGAAAGTTTAATCTTCCCTGTTTCCATGGTCTGATATGATGTATTAAAGCTATTCTGTTTCTTTTGGGAAACCATAAAAAATTTTATTAGGCGTGAGTTTATTTCTTTGAATATATTCCTTTCTGGTAACAGTTGTATTGCCAAAGCTATATATAGAATCTTGGGTAGTAAAACCATTTTTATTAACTGTAGTCTATCTTCAAATGCTAAAATTATTTTGTTTCACATTCCACAGAGATTATAATTGTATTAATGATATTATTGTAGTTTTTTTTAGATTAATTCATTATTATCCTTGCATAACTCAATTCCTAGATATTTTAAGGTAGATTTTTGTTTCCCTATAATGTAATTCCCTTTCATCTGCAATTATTTTTTTTATTTAAAAATAAACATTTTGATTTTGCTTTATTGAAATGGAGTCCTGAAGTCCTGTAAAATGTGTCAATTAAAATATCAAATTTTTTAATGTCTCTTTTGTATTGGATAATGTTAATAATACGTCATCGGCAAAGAGCCTTACTTTAGAATTGTGTTGTTCATAAATATCTACTCCTTTGATTTTTGTATTGTTAAATATTGAATCTGCCAAAATTTCAATAGCCAAAGCAAATAGAATCAGTGACATGGGACATCCTTGTTTAGTACCCTTTGTTATATGTATAGATTCAGAGGTGAAAGGACCTAACTTAACATATGCTAAATTATTTGTGTGTGTGTGTGTGTGTGTGTGTGTGTGTGTGTGTGTGTGTGTGTGTGTGTGTGTGTGTGTGTGTGTATATATATATATATATATATATATATATATATATATTTATGATGGATTCACTTTATAATCCCAAAATCCTGAAATACCGAATCTCAGAATTTCGAGACCATAAAGCTGAAAGCTCTAAATACTGAAATCCCAAAAGCACAAATTTTGAAATTGCGAATCCTACACTAACCAGACACCACACACATACACAAATTTCGAGACCATAAAGCTGAAAGCTCTAAATACTGAAATCCCAAAAGCACAAATTTTAAAATTGCGAATCCTACACTAACCAGACACCACACACATACACAAACACACACCTTCCCCCACACACAAACACACAAATCTACACTACATACAAGCAGGGGGGCAAGCCCCCATGCACCCCCATGTGGGGCGCTGCGCCCCCACTTCCCCCAACTCCAAGGTCACACTACACAGACAAACACATGAACACACCACCACATATCTACATTCACCTTGCACACACACATCACATTCACAACACACACTGACACACACTAAAGCCCTAACCAACACCCTTAAACATACATACTTACCTGAACTTCCATTCAAACACCGCAACACCAGAAGTGCTACTTCAACATCTCCGAACATCAGGATTTTGAAATTCGTGCTTCTGGGGTTTTGGTATTTAAAGCTTTCGGATTTATGATCTCGGGATTCTGAAATTGGGTATTTCAGAATTTGGAGATTATAAAGTGTTCCTGTATATATATATATATATATATATATATATATATATATGTATTCTTTAGTAGATGAACAAAGGAAGGAGGAAATTCAAATAACACCAGAATTTTGAATAAATAGTCCCAATTTAGGGAATCAGAGGCTTTCCTCTATATCTAAGCCAATTATGAGTGTTTCTTTATTTTCTTTATTAAAATAATCTATGAGAGGAATTATCCTTTTAATATTGGCATGTGTGTGTCTATGATATATATATATATATATATATATATATATATATATATATCTCCAATTTGATCATTATTTATTGTTTTAGATATTTTCATTCTGTTAGTTAATATTGTCATAAATATCTTATAGTCATTATTTAATAATGATATAGGTCTATATGAGGTACAGAGGTTTGGGGATTTGTTTTCCTTTAGGATTGGTGTGATTAAGGAATATCTCCAAGAGGGTGGTAGTAAAGCTAGTGATTGAATTTCTAATAGTTTTATGGAAGAGGGATAGTATCTTTGAAGGAAAAAGGTTATATATTTGCATAATTATGCCATCTATACCTGGAGCTTTATTATTGTTACCCTCTTTTATTGTAGCTGTAATTTCTTTGTAGGATATGTGTGCTTGCAGATATAGTTTTAGATGTTTTTTTTTTTTTTATATTAGAACATTTTTCAATTAATTCAACAAGTAGACATGTTTTACATAGTTTTATGTACTTTTTTTTATTTTTTATCAAATTATATTTAGAATTTATTATATTCAATAATTAGTTAATATCAATAAATTTGGTGGATTTATAAAACATATGGGGTATATTGTCTATATCTATTTGGTTGATTATGTTATGTATCAATTCATGATCGCTTGACTTGCTGTAATTTTGCTCAATATTATTGCTGTGTTTTTAAGTTATATTTCAACATAGTGTTTAATATAATTTTAAACAAGGTTGCATTATTTTAAATTATTTGGAATAATGTTTTTTATTAAAGTAACTTTGATAAGTCACTATAAATGAAGTGAATGTACTAATGAAAGACACAATTAGTACATTATATGGGGAAATTTTAACAGAGTATTCAAAATATTTTTTCATGACTCACTTGTAGTTTTTATTAAGGTATAGGATTTTAAAGTGGAAATATTAGGGCTGCTGCAGTAGCGGTGACACAGTTTATAAGCATTACATTAAGGCATTAGGATTAATGAACGGAATATCTTATGTCATTGTTGCTGGTGATATACACCTTTAAGATACACTGATGCCGTGAATTTTTGGTGGGGGATTTTAGAATAGAGTTTATAAATTTAGTGTTTGAATTATAACTGACACTCTTTGTTTGTAATTCTGAAGAAGTCTAACCATCTGGTTTAGATGAAAAACATGTTTTATTTTGAGCATTTAAAATAAATAGTGTGTTTCAACGAGTGGCGGCTTTAGCGGTTTTTGTACAAGTTGGTGTTTCAGTATAGTGGATTGTTAACATTTTTCATCTAGATTTAATTGATCATTATGTATATTTTCTTTTTGGGAATGTTCCATATAGTGATTTCTATAGGCATCAAGAATGTCACCTATACCCAAGACATTTTTCCCTTTCTTTTCATGGAAGATACTTTTAATGTTATTAGCTTTTGATTGTATTTTGATTCTTGTGGATAAATTATCTAGATATTTGGGAAAAGTGGCCAAGATATGAATTTTTAGTTTTTCTAAAGCTAAACTAGTTTTATGTGTTAGAATTTTGTTGTATTTATTGTTTAATACTTCTACTTTCTTTTTCATCTCCAAATGATTTTGATTTTTTTCAGCTTTTACTGACACAAGTTTGGATTGTAGATCTAATAATTCAGAATCCCATTCTCTATTTTTTTATAACAAGTTAGGGTTTTACCATATATGTAAGCTTTTAATAAGTCCCATATCATTATTTTATTTATCTCAGGTTATTTTATTTATCTCAGGGGTATAATTAATATCAAAGAAGAGCTATACATCAGATAATAACCAGGGTTTGAACTCTTTAATTTTAGTTATATATGCTGGAATTCTGGAGTTAAAGAGTAATGGTTTGTACCCATTTTGAAGTTTTAGTATCAATGAATTGTGGTCTGAAAAGAGGCAGGGAGTGATTGAGAAATTAATGATTTTAGACTGTAAGTCATGGGCAGCAAATATTTTATCTATTCTAGTTTGGGTACCAAATCTGTGATTTTGATGGGAAAACAACAAAGATTTATCTTCTTTAAATTTGAAAGTATCTACAAGATGAAATGATACTACCCACTTATTTAAAGCTTTTGATACAGCAGATGTACGCAGCGGTCTTTTATTTGTAGTTTCAGAAATATCAGCTATACAATTAAAATCTCCTGCTAATATTAAGTTGCCTTTATAATTATAGGAAATGAAATCCAAGTGTTTTTTAACAGCTCCTGATCCAATGCCTGGAAACCAGTATAGGTTGGCTAGAATCCAATATTCTGTTATTATATTTAACTATTACTAGTGCCATAAGGCCTTCTTTATCTTCATACTTATAAATGATTTCTGGGTTAATCACATTTGTTTTCCATAATATCATATATTCCTTAGGATTCCATTTGTAATTGTCATTTGTTTTGAAATAAGTTTCTTGAAGGAAGATGATTTGTGCTTTGTTCAGTTTTAAATATTTCAGTAGACCCAGACGTCCACTGTTATGTAAGTCCTTAATGTGTTTGGACCAAAATACATTTTAAATATAAAATTGTGCTTATTATTTTTTTTATCAAGAATCAACTTAATGAGCTAAACAAAGTGCTGGGAGACCATCAATATGTGTACTTGTGGTTTAAACAGCCCTTTTAATATATATATTTTTTAAACCAAAAACGTTATTGCTGAGAATCATCTTAGAGGCTCTTCAGAGCTATTAAACATTATTGTCACTCTATCTCCATTACCATAGCAACCTGGGACCATCTGTTTCTGTTAGTGTGTCTGTGTACTGTATACCAGAGTCTCGTGATGCACCTGAAGCAAAGCTTCACTTCACTGCAACTTTAAGCCTAAATTCCCTCCCTTTCAGTCAGGCAGAAGCCAGAAAAAGAACAGAGAAAACAGATAAAAAAAAAACCTCCCAACAAGCCGCCGCAATAAGAGATGAGACAACACACTCCTCCAGCCCTCCCACCTCTCACTCAGCAGACATACAAACAAATCATTCTCGGCCAAAATATCCCAAATCACAGTATTATCCACCCCCTTCCACATCCAGGTTAAAACACCAAATGTCTCTTCCTGATACAAAAGCATCAGTAAACCTCGATCACAAGCTGCAACCCACAGCTTCCTGGAGATGAAAATGGCAACATATAACAGTTGCCAGACACAGCTGCAGCCACATGCACCATGTCAGGCTTAATCAAACAGCACTTGAAGCTATGATACTTGCCATAATTGATATTAATTATGTTTAGACAGAATAATAATGACATTTGTACTAGCTGCCAGACACAGCTGCATCCACGCACACCATATCAGGATTGATCAAACAGCACTTGTAGCTGTGATACCTGCCATAATTGATGTTAACTATATTTAGACAGAATAATGTTGGCATTTATTCTAAGAGCTTGCTACTATTATTTAACCATAATATACATGACATTTCTAAATCATACTTTAACTGAAGAAGGCATTAGTCTCCATGACAGCATTTTTTTTTCAAAGCACTCTATTGTTACTACTGTTATATATGATGTTAATTTGTTACATTTGAGTCTGAACTCTGATGAATGGTACCTTGTTGAATTAGTTGAATTAGTTAATTAATTACTTAAATTATTTTAAGTAAAATCAATGAAAAATGAACAAGATTAGTATTCATCAAGTTCAAGTAGGGGAATAGGAACTTCTATGTTTGTATTATATGTTGCTTTGTTTGGCTTATATATAATGCAAATAGTAACCCATCTTGACATACCTTTGTTTGTGAAGAATTATTGGACTCTTTGAACATTCTGAATAAATCAGTACTGTTTCTCAGTTGTTTAAGAATCCCTCCTTTTTTTAATAAAAACAGATGACAAGTGATGTACCATATCAGTTGATACTTTGAGAGATGTAGTTGTAAGAGTTATTTTTTTGGGACAGCTATCTTGGAATCAGTTTTTTGTTTCTTTTATCTAGCATCACTCCAGGGATTTGTTTTTTTTATTCTTTTAAGAATAGGGGGTCATCCATTCCATTTCTTCTGGGACAGAGACTATGTTGTTGTTTTTGATAAATATACTAGTTTCTTTTCTTCTCTAGGTCAGTTCAAAGCTAAACTCAAACTGCACCTGGGGTCAAAATGGACTTGCTACTGTATCAAGCTTGGTTAATCCCTTCTCCAGATTTATGTATAGATGCAATGTGTATGGATTGTCTTGACGTGATTCTGTAAATATACTATCAATGTCTAAATGTTCTTCACCAAATATTCTATTATGCTGTTTGAGATAAGTGATATGTAATGACATTTTGAGTTATGTAATGATGTTTTTTTTACTGTTGGGAGCTTTTCTCCCCGGGCCTCCGCTGAAAATGGACATATATCCAGTCGGACTATCCCGGTTAACAAATGTAAATAAATAAATAAATAATAAATAAATTTTAAGTCATTAAAGGTTCTCATCCCATTGGAAAAAGTATTTTTATCTTGCCTGGAAAGACCAGCTATGCTTTAATATTGTTTTGTTTCAACAGTTTTATTATTGGCCAGACCTTTTTCCTTTGTTCTAGTATTCTGGAAGAATAATCATTGTTAAACTTTATCAGGCTTTGGTTGTATTTTAGGGGTGATTTTCTCCAAGCAGATTTTAATATTAGTTCCTTGTCTGGAAATGAAATAAATTTTATAACTATGGGTCTAGGTGGAGGATTTGTTGAGTTAGAAGTAGGTTTCCTCAATGCTCTATGCACCCTTTCAATCCCAAGTGAAAGTTCCTCTTTCAAGTCTAAAAAGTCAAGAATCTAGGTTAAGAATGAAATAGTGTATTCTCCTTCAGTGTTTTCAGGTAGACCAAAGATCCTTTTTTGTCTCCTTTCTTGTTTTCTAAGTCATCTATTTTGTTAAGCTGCCATGTATTCTGTTTAAGCAGAATTATTTTTGAATCCTTCCCCTTTGAGTTTCCCTTCAATGTCATTTAGAGAAATCTCTATATTTGTCACCTTTGTATGGTGTTGCTGTAATAGTTCCTTAAGAGTATCAGTCTGTTTTGAGAATTTAACTTGAGGTCTTCTAAGCCATCCATCTTCAAAGATAGTTCCTGTGAGGTAGATGTCATCAATTGCAGTTCTTTTTTCAATTTGGGTGAGAATTCCTTGAGTTGTTCATATTCAGTGACTGAATATAACTCCAAGTTACTTGACAGGAAAATTTTTGTTTATCTCCACCAACATTGATATTTATGAAGTCTAGTAGTTTATCTATAGATTGATGACATTCTAAACTTGAAAATAATAACATTTTCCTATATTATTATACTAGTTTATGGAGCTCTCAAAATTCACTGCTCTCACTTGGCCATCTAGGCTCCACCTCTCATTTGTATTTTAAGGTTTGGCTATGGCCTAAAGGGAAAAAGGTAAGTGAAAGCAAACATGGCAAGGAAACCTATTTGGAAATGCATCATTAGATACTAAGAAAACCATGAAAAACATTAATGGATTTAAAAAATAAATCAAGTAAAGAAGCTAAGAGGTAGTCAAAACAAGGAGCTTTACTGGTCATAGTTTCATAGATTCTTAGGAGGAGATTACTAGGCTAATGACTTATGCGCCATTATAAGCCTAACCAATGAACCAAATTTTACCCAATATATGGCCCATCAGGACAAGAGGATGGGATGGATTTGTGCCTGTGCATTAAGTATCTTATATACTGGCCTTGTCCAGAAAGGACACAGGTACTACTGTAGGTGTGAGTTTGCAATTCCCCATCCATTAATCCAAATTGTGCTTGACAAGGGCCAGGAAAGGGCTTTTCTTAACGTGAATAGGAAGCCTGTTCCAAAGAAAGGGCAGTCACTGAGACACAAATTTTTCTCTCCAGCATGTTTTCTTTGAATTGCTGACTAGATTTAGATCCCAAGATGAAGTGACTGTCATGCTGTTTATAGGTTCATAGGTTCATACTAGGCTATCTGCCCTAGGGCATTTATAAGCCTAGCCAGAGTGTGTGTGGCTTTCGCCACCACTTGGGATGAGAATACTATGCCCATTTAGGGTTTAGTTTACTGTGCCTCTGTCTAGTAGTGACACAGAGATGACCCCCGGGGTAAACCTATGATCTCCCATGCACTCGTTAAGATTTCTCTTGAAGAGAGTTAGTGAGGGGCTCTGCCTAACATGGACTGGGATTCTGTTCCAGAGTGTAGGGAGCCTCTGGGTTATGAATCTGTCCCTCCAGCACGTCCTATTTATTTCTGTGTTGAGGTTCAAATCTCTTCCTCTCATGGCTCTGATGGATTTGGATTTTCTGAGGTGGAGTATGTCCATTAATTCCGGATTGGACATGGCCTTGTACGTCAGGCATAGATCACCTCTGAGTAGGCGGTAAGCGACTGAATAGAGCTGGAGTTTCTTCAGCCGGGCAGCATATGACATATGTTTGAGACCCTTTATCCTCTTGGTGAGGAACTTTTGGGGTCTTTCCAACTGCTGCAGGTGTCGGGTAAGATACATCCCAAATGGGGCATTGTACTCAATCATGGGCCTGATAAGAGAAGAGTACAGGGGCACAATGACCTCTCTTGATCTAGATGTGAATCCCTTCATGATAAGGTGGGCAATATAGAAGGTCTTCCTAACCACCTTGGCAATGTGTGTGTCAAATGAGAGGTTACTGTAAACATGGGTCCCTAGGTCCCTGATTACCTCTTCCGTACTTAATGGATTACAACCTATGTGGTAATTTGTGGGTACCTTGTTTTTCCCAAAGGGTATGACTATACATTTTCTGGCGTTCAGTTTAAGGCCATGGCTCTGGCATCAATTATCCATTTCTATGAAGCCTCTCTGAAGGATGTTTGTGTCCGCTGGAGTATCAATTATGGCACCCAGTTTGCAGTCATCTGCAAACTTTGTCAGCAACAATCCTCCTATGTTTGTTTGCACTTTGGAAAAATAAATGCCGAACAAGAGGGGTCCCAGGACTGAGCCCTGTGGGACACCGCTTCTGACTGGCTTAGAGTCTGACATGGCTCCAGCAATTCTGACCTTGTGGGTTCTGTCCTTGAGCCAGTTTGCAACCCATCTTGTGACATATGGGTTTACATTTAAGCTGGTGAGTTTGTCTATGATGCCCGAGTGGGGTATTGTGTCGAAGGCTTTTGCAAGGTCAAGGTAGGCTGTGTGAACTGCCTAACCCTCATCGATGGCCTTAGTGACTGTTTCAAAAAAGTCGACCAAGTTCAAAAGGCAGGATCTGCCCTTGACAAAGCCAAATTGGGTAGGATCCAATGTCTGTAGGTCCCCAATGTCTTTGTTTATGAGTTCCATAATGATCCTTTCCATAGCTTTGCAGACCAGGCTCGTCAAGCTTATGGGGCGGTAATTTCCAGGGTCCGTAGAAGCACCGCCTTTGTGGAGTGGGACCACTGTTGCTGTACGCCACTCTTTGGGTACGTATCCTGTAGTAAGGCTAAGATTAAACAGCAGCCTTATGTGTGGGTTTAGTTCCTCTTGGAGTTCATGTAACACGCAGCCCGGGACACCGTCTGGTCCCACTGATGCTGTGTTTTTAGCTTTGGCGAGAGTGGCTCTCACCTGGGCATCTGAGATGTTAGGGAGGCTACACTCTGCTGGGATAGATATTTCTCCTTTTGGATGGGAGGGGGCGGAGAAATTTGCACTGAACCTGTCTGCCAGAATGTTGGCAATGTCTGTGGGTTCAGTGTATTTTGTGTCATTTTGGACTAACTCTGAGCATATCTGGGAGTTTCCACCCAGGTTTCTAACATAGCTAAAGAAGGCCTTGTGATTGTCTTTTCTGTCTTTTGCGATTTTTCTCTCAAAGTTGGCCTTGGATGATTTTATGAGTGATCGTAGTTTTTTGCTAGTACTGATCAGAGATGCCTTCCCTTTTAGGGATTTTGCTCTGTCATGTAGTAGCTTCCTCCTCCTATTGTAAAGTTTGTTAATGGCTGGGGTCCACCAGACAGGGCGCCTGCCTTTGGGGGAATGGGTCTTGGTTTTATTAGGGATTTCATGATCCATGCATTCTTGAAGGTGCCCATAGAAGGCATTTATAAAGGATTCTGTGGTGTGGGTTGTGGTTTCCATTGGCCCATGGGCCTTGAAGGATACCATTTCAGTCTTAAGAAGTGTAAAGTCGGCTTTTGAGAAGTTCTTCACTGTGGTCTTTTGTGCAGGGGGTGGGGGCGGGATGTGGATTTCCAGTGAGATTAATTTATGCTCTGATCTCACTAATGAGGGGTATACTTCCGGTGTGGAGCATTTTGTCCCCATGTTTGTGATGATCAGGTCTAGTATATTATCTCTTCTTGTGGGAGTGGTGACTAGTTGTTCCATCGCATTTGAGTTTATGAATTCTAGGAACCTTTGGGCTAGGGTGTTGGGGCTTGAGTAATGTTCCCAGTCTATGTTTGGGTAGTTAAAGTCTCCCAATATGATGGTATTTGGAGAGACATTCATACTCTCCAGTGTCTTCAGGAAGGCTGAGTGGGGTTCCTGAGTTTGAGAGGGTGGTCTGTAGCATGCTACAAACTGTAGGGCAGTTTTGCCTATGGTTAGTTGCACCTGGATGGTCTCCGATGCTTTGTGCATTGCCACTAACCTGGAGGTGTGGGTATCTTTGATGAATATGGATACTCCCCCTCCTTTTGTGGTTCGGTCCAAGTTTTGGGGCCGGAGCATGATATGAGGTAAAACCTGGTAGTGCTGGGGTGCTCTCAGGAGCCTTGAACCAGGTTTCAGTCACTGCACAGACATCGATGTTCTCCATACTTAGGAGGGCTTCGAGAGCGTACATCTTGAGGTTTAGACTTCTGGCATTGAGCAGCATTACCCTTAGTTTTTTTTCACTTGTGTTTTCTAGGGAGGTGGGTTTGTCTTTTGACCCTTGACTAAAAAAGTCACTATGGGGGTGGCAAGAGCCTTGGCCAATATCCGGAAGCCCAGGGGTGACAGGTGCAAGCCATCCCTTGCGAAGCAGCGTGGCTTGTCAAGCATGTCATACCAAGCAGACAGACATTGGATCCCCTTAGAATGACACCAGTAATTAAGCCAATTGTTAAAGCTGATCATTTTGTCTTTGTACTGTGGCATTATTCTTGGTGAGGGTAAGATGCTGCTCAGGGTCAGGGTCATACCGGCCTTGGCTACATAATCAGAGAGCTCCTCTATGTCTCTTTTCATGTAGTCCAGGGAGGTACATCTCAGGTCATTCACACCGGCATGGACAATGACTGAGTCATATTTGTACTTGCTTTGGAGTGACCTGAGTGCTTGTGTTATGTGGTGGATTCTAGCGCCTGACAGGCAGCTTACTGTAACCTTTTCCTTGTTCAGTCTGGTGAGCGGGACGTCAGTGTGTCTGACTATGGAGTCACCTATTACAAGTGTATCTGGCATGTTGTTTGGCCTTAAGGGCTGTGACTGTTTAGCACACTGACTTTGTGAACTATGTGTTGCATGTGCTATGTCTTGAGGTAGTGGTCGCTTGCGTGTCTGCTTTGGAGGCCTCTGTTGTTTTGGTAGATTTTTAATCAGAGCCTCCGAGTATGTTTTTGTGTGTTTATGTGTTTGGTTTGCAGTTGTGATAGGTCTATGTGAGACTGGGTTTGTGGTGTGCATGGTTACCTTCTCCTCCTGACTGGTTTTGCCAGTACAGAGTTGAGAGAGCTCAGCCTCCAGTTTGGCTATATAGTTGCATCTCTCACACATATTTGTATTTGTTGGGAGGAGGAGAGGGTTGTCTTTGTACATGAGGCAATTGTAACATTGCCTCAAGATTCCCAGATTCATCAGCTGAACAGGAGAGGACGCCAGCAACTGACCCTTCGACATGCTAGAATAGTGTAAAGGATTGCTGTGTAACTGAGTCAGAAAGGACCTATAGGGAAATGGGTACTCAAGGGGATTTAGGTGAATGAAGTACTTTCTTTTTGTTTAAGAGTGCTTTACCTGTATAAAAATGCTTTAGGAGCAAGTGCTGGGCTTCTCAGATAGAGAATAGACTGTTTAGATTGCAAGTACAGCAGTTCTAAGGGAAAAATTGAAGAGCAGACTTTGTGGAGCCAGAAAGAGTTTAAACTTGATTAACCGGCGCTGCCCGATGCTGCTCTATGAGCAACTTCGCACAAATTCGCGCAAAAGCGGGCTTTGTAGCAGGGGGGTTGAAAAGAGCTAGGAATTGACCCAAAATGGCCTATAAACTACAAGTTGCTGGGCTGGAACCACTCCTCTAGGGACAAATAGGTTGCTCAGTGCTCCCCACTCCCACTGGTGAACAAAGAAGCTTCCTCTTATCTAAATAAGGATATGGATAGCACAGGAACTATGACAAAGCCCAGAGATCAGCAAAATCTGAAGACTGGACTATTCTAGTTCAGTAAGGCGGGAAAACAAGGATATTTTTTTTGTTTTTTTTTCTTTTTTTTCAGAGACAGAAGAAAAAGATACAGTAACAAACAGTAAATGCTTTAAAATGGCTAGCGCACTTGAGTGTGTTAGCCTAACAGTTAAATTAAACAAAAACTAACTTTTAAAGTGCAAACAGTTTAGAAGCAACACAAATACAGTATAAACAATATGCAGAGCTGATTTCAAGGGTTTTTAGGCGAAATGAAGTCGAGATACAGTAGTCAAAGAGAAAGCCAGAAAAAAATACTTATAAATCAAGGAAAGTCACTCTTTCACTGTCTGCTGCTTGTAGAACTCTGCAGGACACCACGAGGAGCTGTGCTGAGTCGTATACAAGCACAAAAGCGCACAAAAGCGGGCTTTATAGCAGGGGGTTGAAAAGAGCTAGGAATTGACCCAAAATGGCCAATAAACTACAAGTTGCTGGGCTGGAACCACTCCTCTAGGGACAAATAGGTTGCTCAGTGCTCCCCACTCCCACTGGTGAACAAAGAAGCTTCCTCTTATCCAAATAAGGATATGGATAGCACAAGAACTATGACAAAGCCCAGAGATCAGCAAAATCTGAAGACTGGACTATTCTAATTCAGTAAGGCGGGAAAACAAGGATTTTTTTTGTTTTTTTTCTTTTTTCAGAGACAGAAGAAAAAGATACAGTAACAAACAGTAAATGCGTTAAAATGACTAGCGCACTTGAGTGTGTTAGCCTAACAGTTAAATTAAACAAAAACTAACTTTTAAAGTGCAAACAGTTTAGAAGCAACACAAATACAGTATAAACAATATGCAGAGCTGATTTCAAGGGTTTTTAGGCGAAATGCAGTCGAGATACAGTAGTCAAAGAGAAAGCCAGAAAAAATACTTATAAATCAAGGAAAGTCACTCTTTCACTCTCTGCTGCTTGTAGAACTCTGCAGGACACCACGAGGAGCTGTGCTGAGTCGTATACAAGCGGGCTTTATAGCAGGGGGTTGAAAAGAGCTAGGAATTGACCCAAAATGGCCAATAAACTACAAGTTGCTGGGCTGGAACCACTCCTCTAGGGACAAATAGGTTGCTCAGTGCTCCCCACTCCCACTGGTGAACAAAGAAGCTTCCTCTTATCCAAATAAGGATATGGATTGCACATGAACTATGACAAAGCCCAGAGATCAGCAAAATCTGAAGACTGGACTATTCTAGTTCAGTAAGGCGGGAAAACAAGGATATTTTTTTTTTTTTTTTTCTTTTTTTAAGAGACAGAAGAAAAAGATACAGTAACAAACAGTAAATGCTTTAAAATGGCTAGCGCACTTGAGTGTGTTAGCCTAACAGTTAAATTAAACAAAAACTAACTTTTAAAGTGCAAACAATTTAGAAGCAACACAAATACAGTATAAACAATATGCAGAGCTGATTTCAAGGGTTTTTAGGCGAAATGCAGTCGAGATACAGTAGTCAAAGAGAAAGCCAGAAAAAAAAAAACTTATAAATTAAGGAAAGTCACTCTTTCACTCTCTGCTGCTTGTTGACTTCAAGATGGGTAACAGCTCCAACTGGCTGAATTTATTAGTGCCTTGTAGGTCAGGCTTAGATCATCCTTTAATAGTCAATAGGAGACAAAGTAAATTGATGGGGCTTTTAGTCTATTTGCATAGTTCATGTTGTTTATACCCTGTAATTACCTTGTGAGGAACCACTGAAGTCATGCCAGC
Source organism: Protopterus annectens (assembly GCF_019279795.1). NCBI lineage: Eukaryota > Metazoa > Chordata > Ceratodontiformes > Protopteridae > Protopterus > Protopterus annectens. The sequence continues at coordinate 1,160,643,951 of NC_056726.1, forward strand.
TGCTGTAAGTGCCTAGTCAAGTACATGCCAAATGGTGCACTCTACTAAATTATTGGTCTAATGAGGGCTTAGTAGACTAGGGCTATACTTTTCTTGGATCTGGATGCCATATCTATACTTATAAGTTGTGCCACATAAAAAAGGATTTCCTGACAAATGTGGACACACGGTGGACAAAGTTCAGGCTACTGTATATCTGTGTATATAGATCTCTCACCTTTGAGTCTACTCCTATGGGAGTGCTATTGATGTCATTTGCAAGGGGATTTGATTTCCCAAATTGCATGACAATGCATTTTTTGCATTTAGTTTTAGGCCATGGTTCTGGCACCAGTCATTTGTCTGATCTAGACCCTTCTAAAAGATATGTACAGCATTGGGAGATTCAATGATTGCCCCCAGCTTGCAGATGTCAGCACACTTTGTCATCCAGAGGCTTTCCACATTTGCCTTGACTTTAGAGAAGTATATTCCAAACAGAAGTGGTCCCAGTACTGACACCTGTAGCACACCACTAGTAACTGTCCTTAGCTTGATCTGGATTCACCCACTTTAACCACATGTGTCCTGTCTGTGAGACAACTGGCTATTTATCTGATGACATAGGGAATTACGCCCAGTTTTGTGAGTTTATTTATAATACCTGAGTGGGGAATTATGTCAAATGCCTTGGCAAGGTTGAGGTAGGCATCATATACTGTTTTACCATCGTCTTTGGCCTTAGTAACTTTCTCAATGAAATCCAGCAGATTCAGTAGGCATAACCGGCCCTTGACAAAGCCAAACTGGGTCAGTTCCAGTGTTTGTAGGTCTTTTATGGCATTATTTATTAGATCCATGATTATTCTTTCCATGGCCTTACATATAAGGCTAGTCAAACTTATAGGTCGGCAATTTCCTGGGTCAGTAGATGGTTCCCCATTATTCAGAGGAATAAATGTTTCTGTCCTCCACTCTATCAAGATAAAGCCAGTCTACAGGCTGTGGTTAAATAGAGATCCTAATGGTATAAAAAAAAATGAAAACACAAAACGAGCCACACAAAACAGGAGTTTTCCTTCACTTTGTATTTGAATGCATCTGGTACCTCTGCATTTTGCATTCAAGGATAAATTACAAACAACACAGGACTCCATGTTATACACCATTGCCCCCTGCTGATAGGTTAGAAGGTTATATGATATTCAATTAAAAACACTCAACATTTTTAAAAGCACAATCTTATGCCCATTTACCATCAGATCTACATGTAAAATGCATAAATAACTTTTTAAACATATCCTTAATGACAATTTTTACAAACTTCTGCAGAAACAAATAACATTTTAAAACAAAAAATATTGTAATAAAGTGCTTCAATTCCCTTAAATTTTTAAGTTAAATATACAATTCATATCTTACAAAATTACACATTCAAGTTGACTTCAAGATTCAAACCCTAGGGAAAAGTGTATTAAAATTAATAATCATCCTGCTTTCTAACCTCAATAATTTTGTGATAAAATCACCCCCTCTCATCATGCAAGGTTGTCTCAATACACAGAAAAAACAAACTATGGTCAGACTCCCTGTGGGCCATGTGAAAGTGCTCAGCAGCAGGAATACTAGTGTTTGCGTTCTTGGTATCTCTCGGTGTTGTAAAATTCTAACCCCAACCATTCTTTTAGTCTGCCCAATGTATCACTTGATTTTTTTCACATCCACAACCCAAAATGTACACTACCCCACAGCTACAATTAAATTGATCCATGGATGTAAATGTTCTACCATTAATATAGCTACCAGTTAGATTCTTAACCCTATTGCACACACTACTGTGGCCAAATGGAAATGTACCCAACTTGTGTTTTCGTTTTTTTGATACAGTTGGAGAATTGGTTTTGCATTATGTCTTTAGACATCATAATGGGCCTGATAAGTCTTGATTTAATCTGTTTAAGAGGCAAACCTGGCATATTGTCAGGCCACATTGAAGCTGTGTTTTCAGCTTTAGACAGTACAGTGGCAACATACCTCTCAAACTTGTAGAGCAAGAAATCTAGACAAAATCTTACATTTCAGTCAGACAAAGGGCCAAAAATAGGGACAATTTTTAAATATTTTTCTTGCAAACTTAGAAAGTTGATAGAATAACAGGCTTTGCATTACCATGAATTTTCTGAAGGATATAAAGTGTGAAACTCAAATAACTGTCATTATTTTCTAACTTCAATCTGTTAATAATTTACCACTTATTTGCCAGAAAACTACAAGTATATGAAAAACAGACCTAAAATATGAGGCCAAAATCTGGACATTCTGTGAAAATCTGTACAGCTGAGAAGTATAAGTGGCAATCTGTTCTTTACTGATAATTGGTGGTGGAGTGGTAGAGGGTATATACTGGGAGAGAACTGGAGGTGATCAGGAGGTGAAATTTGAGCTAAATCTGTCAGCCAGTAGATTTGCTGTGTCTTCTGACTCAGTATAGGTGATACCATCTACATCTAATTCTACACGTTGTTGGGTATTGCCCTTCAGATTACGGACATAACTGAAAAATGCCTTATGGCCATCCTTAGCTTTGGAGGCTATTTTTACCTCAAAGTCTGATTCATTTGTTTAGACTAATGAGGGACTTATTGCTCTGCTGTGCACATTTCCTCTTACCTCTTGACTGGATTTTCTTTCTTTTGTTGTACAAAGCAGGTTGGCTTGATTTTGCAGCTTGACCTGGATTTATTTCAGTATGGCACTGCCTTTTCTCTGCAATTGTTTATATGGTCATTTTGAGATTTCATGTATGCCTCTGCATTGGTTTCTGTGTTTTCTTGACTTGGGTGAGCTTGGAAACTAGCGATGCCATCCCTTAATAGAGAATAATTTACCTTAAGAAGTTCTTAAATTTTTTGGGGTAAGGTGGGGAGACTATTTTTACCTTTATTTCAAGGGAGACCACTTTGCGATTTGATCTTACCAGTGAGGACATCACACTTAGGAGGGAGGGGGTCAGCACTCTCCCATATTTGTGAGTACCAGATTTAGAAAATTTGTTCCCCTACTGGGAGTACAGAGTCATTGCTTTAGGACATTTGAATTTACCAGGTCAAGGAATTTTTGGCCCTGCATGCTAATGGCCATGTATGCCTCCCAATTAATGGAGGGGTAGTTAAAATAACCCATGAGTATGGTGCTGGGCTGGATGATGAGTAATTCTAGTAACTTCAGGTATGATGTATGAGTTTCCTGGTTCACAGTGGGATGATCTGAGGTTAGCAAAAATAAGCTAATGGATTTTTTTCCATGGTTCGTTGGACATGGAGTAGCTCACAAATGTCACATTGTTTGACCAGCCTTGAGGTGTGTCTGTCCATTGTGTAGATATATGCATCTCTGCCTTTTCTCTTTCATGTTAAATGGGTGGTCGGAATGCATGAAAGTCATAATACCCATGCACTGTTGGAGTGCTTTCCATGGCACTGAGCCATGTTTCAGTAATTGCACAGATGTCAGCATTTTCCAGGATGAGGAGAGCTTCCAAGGAGTGCAGTTTCTTCTTGAGGCTACTAACAATGAGCAGTAATACCCTTAGCTTGTCCTGAGTAGCTTTTGTTATGTTGAAAGGTTCATCTGTTTGGGAATGCCTAAAAAAAGGTACTATAGGCGTGGATAATAGGTTCATAGGTTCATAGGTAGGTACTAGGCTATTGGTCCTTGGGCCTATATAAGCCTAGCCAAATAGTACCTTGGCTTTCGCCACCCAAGAAAACTATTTTCCTGTGCACCTGTTGAGCAGAGCCATAGAAGTGATCCCCGGGAATAATTTAGCCAATATTGAAATCCTACAGGTGACAGGTGAAGACCACCCCAGGCTGACAAGTATTAGACCCCTTTGGAATGACAGCAGTAGTTAAGCCAATTGTTAAAATCAATTATTTTCTGATGTCATTGTGGCATTAGCTTTGAAAATGGTAGAATGCTGCTCAACACTAGGCTCATACCTGACTGTGACAAATATTCTGATCTCTCTTCATATAGTCTAAGGATGTACATCTCAGGACATTTACACCCATATGAGCTATGACTGAGTCATACTGGTACTTAGGGATAAGTGACCTGAGTGCTTGCATGATCTGGAAAATCCTGGCCCCTGACAGGCAACTAACTGTAACCTTCTTCTCATCCAGCCTGCTAATAAGCAACATCATTGTGTCTCACAATGGAGGCTCTTATGACCAGAATATTGGGTTGTGGAGTGTTTTCACTTATGACTTGGTAGTTGAGGCACAATGAGATGTGGCTTTATGTGCTGTAAAGGGGATTGTCTTGTTTGTGTACATGCAGTGTTTCTGAGAACTGTGCCTGAGAGGCCTTTGAGGTTTTGATGTTACATGTGAGCACGTCTGCATATGTGGGTCTATGTGTGTGGCCCTTTGTGGGTTAAGTGAGGGATGTGTGTGTGAGTAACTGACAACCTGTTTTTTGCTTTTTGTGTATGTTTGTAAGGGTCTAGCCTCCAACGTCAATGTGTAACTACATTTCTCACTTACTGTATTTGTCTCTCTGAGAATTAAGTGGTTGTCAGTGTACACAAGATAGTTGTTACATTGCCGCAGGATACACATGTCCATGAAGCTGGATGGAGAGATAGCAGGAATGTGTCCATCCATGGTTGCAGGTCCTAATGTGCACTTGAAAGGAATAGGAGTGGAGGGTGTTTGTACCCAGAGGAAGTAAGGGTGATTGCATGGTGTAATCTGCAGCTGCCCTAATCAATGATGCTGCCCAGCACCAAAATCAGATGCTGTCTGAGCAGCAATTGTCATGGGTGTTATAATAAGGTAACTAGCACAGTAAACTTTTACAGCATACTGAAAATAAGCAATTTTTCCAGATGTTTGCATCTGTACAGGGCACTGGCACAGTGAGCAGTGCAGTGCAAAATTTTTCAAATTTATACCAGCACTGAAAATACAGAAAAATGACGAGCATTCTGGCCTATACAATGATGATACTTAGAACGCTTTTGTCCCAACTCAGCTAAACCAGGTAAACACCTACTGCCACTAGATGAATAATCCCAGTCCTTCTAATGCAAAACCACAATAAAGGGGTGTTCAGAGTAAAATGCTGCCACAAACAAACGTAAAGATACAGATACAGCAGTGTACTTCACTTTGTAAAAATGAGCCAAGAGCCACTCAATTGTACAGAAATTATAAAGGCACTAAAACAAGATAAGCTGGCCTCTTGATGTAAAAGCACAGAAAAGTGCTTGCTAGAGTGTATAAATACACTGCTTTATGCGGCAGTTAGCTTGATAATGAATTCAGAGCAAGTAAATCAGTAGAACAGAAAATGAGAGACAAAATATACTTTTTTTCAAAATAAGTACAAGGAAAGACAAATACATTAATAAATAATGCAAGATATAAACAGCAGTGTAGAAAGGGAGCAGCATAAAATCACCAAGTTGAAAAAGCAGCTCAAGGAATGGGAGAGTGAGTGGGAAAAAATAACTAGCAAGGAGCCACAAACAGTGCTTGTAGTTTTTGCAGGCTTGGAGTCTTATCAAGAAAGACAAAGACTCAGAAATCCCCTGTGTATTTAAGTATTATTCAAGAAACAGATTCACCAATAGAAAAAAAATGTGAAATGTGCAACTAAGATAATTTAAATCTCCCACATAGAACAAAACACCAGGCAGGCAGATTTCATAAAACAGAAAACAAAATGGATCAGACTGACAAAAAATGTATAATTTTACTTCCCTCACCCAGTAGGGGCTCACCAAGAGTGGGTGTGTTTTTTGCAGGCTTTGAGTCTTATCAGGAAAGACAAATACCCAGAAAGTCCCTGTTTATTTTAGTATTTCTGATTTTTGTTACTGAGGATTAATTGTTTATGATGAATAAAGGCTTGTTACTTTAGAACACTAAATGGGTTTCATGATTTTTCAAAAATATTCTGGCTGAGCTCATCAACAAAGTTTTAAGACCACTGGTTTCTCTGTTTTTTATTGTTTTTTTTTTTTTTGGTTTATTTAAGTATCACACAAGAAACACATTAACCAAAGGGAGAAAACATGTGATTGGTGCACAAAGGAAGAAAAAATAAAAACAAAGTTGACTGTGAAACAGGCTGTGCAGAGTGGAGAAAGACGGCAAAAATCAGGAGTTCTGAATCAAGACGTCTGTATATTGTGTATTCACGTGGTAAAAGGAAAGGGGTGGGCCTGATGTGTTTAGTCTCTTTACTTAGTATGCCTTTTGCTTATGATGCAATGTTTACTAGATAAAGAAGTGCCTTATTTCATGGCTTGATCCTGAAAACTTCATTGTTCGTATGGATAAATTTCAGCAAAGTAACAGTTCAGTGAAATATAGGCAGCATTGCATTAAACAGTACAACAATGTCTGGTGCAGACAACTATGTCTGCAGACTTGGTTACATTGTTCATAAATGTTTTGTGATGACCAAGGTTTTGTTACAGAATAGCGCACTTGGAGTTCAGATAAGAATGCCAGACATAACTAGACAAGTGGTGTGAAGATCCAGCAGGCAGAATACTCTTTAAATGTTACATTCGGTCAAACTGCTTATAAAAGAAGGAAATAATATTAAAACAGCAGGTAGTATTAGCATTCTCTGTTATAAATCATTTGAGAAAAGATGCAGGAAAAACAATGTCTAAGATTACCAGTATATAGCAGAAGAAAAGCATAAGCTTATTAAGGGTTTTATTAAATTACACTAAAACACATCTGCATGATAATCAGCTCTATGCACAGATGAATAAAGGCCTGCCTAAACCCAGATGTTCTGGGCTTAAACAGCAGTCCCGGTGTTGAAGGACCTGGCTGTTGAAGGGAGAAGAGTGATAAGACTGAGGGATGTCCTTTTTAGTGAGGGGAATAGGAGAGCATGCTGGGGTACCAATGCTTTTTCCAATCCCTGGAGGAGACTGTAGATTAGAGAAAGTCATTGAGTACATCACTCATGGATGGGGCACATGCCTGTCCTTTGGGGAACTACAAGCATGCATGAAGCATTCCTGGAAAAAAGGGGGGGGGGTTAAGTGAAGATCTCAGATTCCACACTACAATGACGGCATCACTGTAGGTGCTCACCTCATGAGTCAATCAGGCATTTGGGGGGGACTTGTTAGAACTGAGATCAGCAGCAAAATTAAATAAATGTTTATACCTGCAGGAAAGAAGTAAGTGTAGTATTAAATACCAGCAGTGAGGTGCCTTAGCATGGACGCATGCTGTATATAAAGGCATCTTTGAGAAAGACACAATCAAGCAGCAACTGCATGTTTGTAAAACTAACAGGACTACACAGCATTTGCTTAGGATGACAGTGAGGTATCAAGATGTAGAGAGGCTTTAAGAGGGTGTGTGCCATTATATGGGAAGCAGAAGGTGCAAGGATGCTGAGAATTGAAAAGAAAAGGGAATGGTGATAGCAATCTCATGTCCCAGCAATCTGGAAACAGTCTTATGTTACCCCACTTCATAAAGGAGGAAACTCATCAGATATCTCCAGTTCCCTTACTATAAATATTCTCTCTCCAGTCTCTAAAATACTAGACAAAATGCATTCATTAAAACATCTTAAATACCAGCAACAACACCTATCACCACATATTCAGTCACTGCCAATGCAGCCACAAACACTATGCCCCTAATGCAAGCAAATACACATGCCAGGACCCCCGTAACAGGTGATTCCATTGTAAGGTACACTGATGCCCCTCTAACCAGGCTGAACAAAGAAAAGATAACTGTTAGTTGCTTTTCCCTAGGCAGGATCTGTCAAATCACTTAATCCTTCAACTCATTACACTACATGTACCAGTATGATTCTATCATTGTCCATGTAGGTGTAAATGACCTGAGATGATATTACCCTGGACTATATGTAGAGAGACATTACAGGTCTCTCTGAATACATGTCTCAGGTTGGTATGAGCATATTATCTAAGGATGATGCCGCAATATGAGCAGAAAATAACTGATTTTACAAATTGGCTGTCTTTCTGTTGTCATCCTAAGGGGATTCAATATTTGTCAGCTTGACAGGACATGGTTAACAGACTATGCCGTTTTGCCAAGGATGGACTGCACCTGTCCCCTCTAGGCTTTTCAATACTAGCTAAAACTTTATCCATCCCCAAAGTGCCTTTTTTAGGCACTGCCAAATGGGCAAACCTACTGGCATAGCAAAATCAACTCAAGTGAACCTCAAAGTGTTATTACTCAATGCCAAGAGCTTAAATAAAAAAAAAAAACTGCACTCTCTCTCAGTCCTTCTTACACTCAAGAATATAGATATCTGTGCAATTACAGAGACATGGTTTGAAGCAACAGAGAATACTCGGGCAGTGCAAGTTATCTATTTGTAGACCAAAAACTGCACAGAAAATGAGAAAATGTGGAGGTATCTCTATATACATCAATAGCAAGAATATCTCGAAGTTGATCAAACAGTTTGACATGCTGGAGTTTCTCCAGATGCAGATCACCATAGACAAAATCCTGTACATATCCTAGCCAGCTATAAGTCACTCTGTACTTCTCAAGAAGTCCACAATGCAAACCTTGACCTACTCTAACACCCTACCCATGTACAGACTTCAATTACCCCCTTATAGACTGAGAATCCTACATGGTCTCAAATCTATAAGCACAGACATTTCTGGAATTTTGAAAATACAAACACCCTTGCCAAATAGGGAATATGCCAATTACAGGCTCCAACATAGTAGATCCCATATTCACAAATATCATAGAACACTGCACCACCATTGTCTCATCCTCTCTGTTAAGGGCTGACCATAAAGCTATCTCCTTCAAAATTAAAATCAGCTCCATAACTCCAGTGAATCTAGTAACAATTAGGAACTGTTTTAAAGCAAACTGTCTTTTATTAAGTGATGGTTTGTCAAAGTTCAGTGCCCCTTCAAATCATGAGAACTCAGCAGTTTATGTTGAATTGCTCTCAGAAACTCTGTACAGCAATATCAATGACTGTATAGAAGTTACTTACCCTCTAGAAGTAAGCCCAGAACTAGCCCCAGAAACCAACTGCTATTGTGGGATTCCAAATTAAGCAGGATATACAAAGAAATGAAAAAAAAATATGGCATAAGCAACAATTGGCTAAGTTTCTGGTGTCATTGTAAGGGGATCCAGTATCTGTCTGCCTGAGATGACATGATCAACAGACCTCAATACTTTGCCAGAGACGGCCTGTATCTGTCACCCCTGGGATTCTGGGTATTGGCTAAGGCTCTTGCCATCCCTATAGTGCCTTTTTTAAGCAGCGATTTAAAGGCAAACATTCCACCATAACAGCTACAAACAAATGGAATCTGAGAGTCATGCTGCTCAATGCTAGAAGTCTAAATCTCATGATGTACTCACTCAAAGCTCTCCTCAAAATGAAGAAGGTTGACATCTATGTTGTAACGGATACCTGGTTTAAAGAGATAGAAAGCACCCCTGTGCTCCCAGGCTACAACTCATTCCATCCCTTTCAGCCCTAGAATATGGCTGGAAGCTCCAAAGGTGGTGGTGTCTCCATATTCTTAAAGGATACGCACACCTAGACTGGTAGCTTAGCATAATGCATCTGAGATACTTCAGGTACAACTAACACTGTGTAAGATGGTGATACAAATCATAACCTGCTACAGAACCCCAAACATGTCCCTAGACTCTCACTCCATATCCAGAAAACCTTTTATTAAAACAATAATCTCTTAGTGCCTCGGCACAAGAGCCTTTACAGAGTAAACCCGGGTATCACTTCTGTGTCACTGTTAGACAGAGACACAGTATACTAACCTCGAAAAAGGGCATAGCAAAATTAATTTAAAATGGGTGGCGAAAGCCAAACACATTCTGGCTAGGCTTATAAATGCCCTAGGGCAGATAGCCTACTATGAACCTATGAACCTATGAACCTATGAACAAATAAAAAACTTTCTGCTTATATAACAGCATCAATTAGGACACAATTACATCATCAATTAACCACCTAATTAAATTAATTACACACTAACTATAACAGTTAACTATAACACAGGTGAGGGATGTCCAAATAACTTTAAAAAATACCAAAGGGGACAAAGTAAATACAATAAGAAGGGAAATCATACACCATTGAGTTGTAATTATTTTATTAATCTGTCAGGCTATAATTTTGTTAATGAGGAATTTTCAGTACTGAATTGTGACTTTAAATTTGTACCATTTTACCACTTCTTTATCTTATTAAGGGGGAAATTTTTAGATTGGTAAGGAAATTTTATTTAAAATATTCAACAGCAAAAGAAGAATATTCCACGGGTTAACATATTGCCGTAGTAATATAAACCAAACAGTAAACTCAAATACTTATAGGCAAAATGAAGCACAGCGAACATGTAAAAAATGAACCAAGTCATAGTGTATTCAGGTAAGCGCTTTCACCACATCAGCATGGCTTTTTCAGACCATAATAATATATTTATTTGAACATCCACTTATAAACATTTCAAATTAAAGCATCCAATAAAACATCCTCCCCACCTATTATTCTCGAATGACATCATCATACAGGCTATCTTTAAAGACATAGCATTCCTTTTCTCTATGAATAAATGAACATTTGAGTACTCCATTACGACATACAAAACATCCTTAACTATTCAATATAAATCTGTATCTGAGGCCCAAAGCTCTTCTGAAGCTTTTAATATGAGGTTTAATAGAAACTATTTCATCAAGCCCAGCTCGGCGCATTATCTGCCGTGCGTCTCAATATCCTTTATCTTAATTCACCCCTTCAGATCTTGGCTTCTCCATGTGTACTTAACTGGCTGCAACATTTCATGTATAACTTCAATCACTCTAAATTTGAAACTATGTTCAGATCTCTGTATTAAGGACATGACCCCAACTATAGCATTATTTATATTGGCACTTTTACTACACTATATAAGTGTTTCTCCTTACTCGTTCCCCTCAAGAAGCGGTCTGTTTTTTCTGTATGTCTGCCCAGAATCTTTGGCAACACTGTGAAACATCTACCGCCATATAAACTATATGTTTGGGTGTTACATTCGGCCTTCACACTGAAAACCTATGCTGCTTACCCTTATCACAATGTAATTTCGCCATGAATCACATATCATACCAGCGCCACGGCCATCTACATTTTTTCACATGGATGTGTCTTTTCCTGCACTTTATTCATTTGTCTGGAGTTACCTGGGTAACATAAGTAATCTCTTCATAAGATTGACAATTTTATAACAATAATAGCTAGGATTTTGCTCCCACTAACTTTTCCTATCTTCTCATCTGTTGAGAGGATTGGCCAATTCTTCTCTGATCCCACTTGTCTTATTACTGTTTATATTGCTAGTATTGACACATTGTATATCCTAACTTCTCCACAGCCATCATTATTACTAATAAGTGGCTTCTCCATTTATTTCATCTACTTGTGTTTTTTTCTCAAAATAACCAAGCTTTCACCCTTCCTCCTCTTAGCCCTTCCACACTTTACTACTAACGGTTCAACAGTCTCATTTTTTTTTATATCCCTGGCCTCCAAAACTACTTACTTGGTTGTTTCCATCCCCTTCTTTAAAACATTCCTCTTTATATTTGTAACCTTGACATTCTCATCCCCCTGGCGCTACTTAACCACATTCTTAAATACTCCAAGGTGCATACTATCTCTATCATAAATATGTTGCTCCTATAACATTCTTTTCTATATAGGCTTGTGGCAAGGATGATCACCTGACTCTCTATTAATCACTAACATCCAAAAACTTTCCTATCGATATTGTGGAACCCATGAGTTGTAAACTTTCCAGAAGAGTCAATGATGTAGCATGCTTTTTGAAATGAACACCACAAATATTCCTAACGCTCTTCAAGTCCCTTCCACCATACATGAGGAACACGTCGTCTACAAAACAATAAAGTTTTAAATATTTGTTAAAATATTTCTGTATGAAAACTTTTGATCTCCTAAACTTGGTTGACTTCTTAGAAACAGTCACTTATAGCCATGGATTAGGGAAGACGTGATGCACACACCACCTACCTTATTGACCCTAGCCGGAAGCCTTCTAACACTATTCCCCACCTCCAGGCATAACAGATAAACTCTCCCAGGTAGGCATTGACCCTTATATGAAATTACTAGATGGGTAGCTAACTGGTTCACTGATAGAACTCATTCAGTCAAAATGGGGATCTCCACCTCTAGCCCCCCAAAAGAAACCCCTTTTTTTAACCCAGCCAAAATATCAATGACTGTATAGAAGTTACTTACCTCAGAAGTAAGCCTGCAATCCAGCTCCCCAGAAACCAACTGCTATTGTGGGATTCCAAATTAAGCAGGATATACAAAGAAATGAAAAGTAACATGGCATAAGCAACAATTGGCTAAGTTTCTGTGTCATTGCAGGATCCAGTATCTGTCTGCCTGAGATGACATGATCAACAGACCTCAATACTTTGCTGCCAGAGACGGCCTTGTATCTGTCACTCCCTGGGATTCTGTATTGGCTAAGGCTCTGCCATCCCTATAGTGCCTTTTTAAGCAGCGCATTTAAAGGCAAACATTCCACCATAACAGCTACAAACAAATGGAATCTGAGAGTCATGCTGCTCAATGCTGTGAAGTCTAAAATCTCTCATGATGTACTCCCTACCTCAAAGCTCTCTCAAAATGGTAGTTAGGTTGACATCTATGTTGTAACGGGAGACCTGGCTTTAAAGAGAGGTAGAAAAGCAACCCTGTGTCTCTGAGGCTACAACTCATTCTCCATCCCTTTCAGCTCTCTAGAATATGGTTGAAGCTTCTCCAAAGGTGTGGTGGTGTCTCCATATTCTTAAAGGATAATGACACCTAGACTGGTATTAGCATAATGCATCTGAGATACTTCAGGTACAACTAACACTGTGTAAGATGTAGTGATACAAATCACATAACCCAAGCCAAGCAGAACCCCAAACATGTCCCTAGACTCTCACTCCATATCCAGAAAATCCTCTTTATGGAAACAAATAATCTTCTTTAGTGCCAAGCACAAGAGCTATTTCTTTTACAGAGTAAACCCGGTCACTCTGCAGTCACTGTTGCTTAGACAGAGACACAGTATACTAACCCTCAAAAGCGGGCATAGCAAAATTAATTTAAAATGGTGGCGAAAAGCCAAACACATTCTGGCTAGGCTTATAAATGCCCTAGGGCAGATAGCCTAGTATGAACCTATAAACCTATGAACCTATGAACAAATAAAAAACTTTCTGCTTATATAACAGCATCAATTAGGACACAATTACATCATCAATTAACCACCTAATTAAATTAATTACACACTAACTATAACAGTTAACTATAACACAGGTAAGGGATGTTCAAATAACTTTAAAAAATACCAAAGGGGACAAAGTAAATACAATAAGAGGGGAAATCATACACCATTTGAGTTGTAAAAAAATCACAAATACCACAGCACTCAGAAGGGAGTTCGACAGCGTAAAGAAAAAATATAACATAAAACATTCACCATACAACGCTGTACTTGAAAGCGACCGGCAGTGTCGACTGATTAAAAGACAAGCATCCAGGCTGTGCTTATCAAAAGCACAACCCACTGTTCCAAAATGAACAGAAAATGCTGTTAACTGGAACGCATACATAAACTGTTCGCCTTCAGGAAAGCATTGATATAGATGTAAAACTTAATTCCACTGCTCCAGCAAAGTCAGGAAATAGCAGTCATCAACTTCAATAGGATAAAAGCAGCTTGACATTGACAAGAAAATAGGTAAAAGTGATGCCGCCGTTAGGCTTTTTCAAACTTTTACAACTTTTTTTGGTAATGCACATTTAAATAGTCAATGCTGACCAATCATAGCTAAACTCATTAGCAAAGCTTAAAGCGCCACTTAAAAAATATGTACCATATGTTCAACAAACCTTTACGTACAATTAATAAAATAGTGTATGATACATATATGCAAAACTTTACAATTTGTAAAAGTAAATTTCATACATTTATGCATGTGTACTAATGCATAATGTATGGGAATGTACAAGAATATGATTAAAACACATTAAAACACATTTAAATACATTAAAATTGTGACTTAAAATTGTAACTTAAAAACTGCTAAAGATTGCAAGGATGTGTATATATACATTAAGATACTTATGTCTAAGGTGTATAAACACAACAAATATGCGTATGATACATATGTATACAAGAAACATAAGGAGTAATATATATAAAGGGAATATGCATAAATACTTAAAAATCATCTGGGTCTGCGGATCCTTCTCCCTTTCAACACTGGTTTAATGTGTGCTTTGTCATTAAGTCCAGGTGGGTCATCAGCTTTACATCTGATGATCCACCTTAATTCACATTCTAATGTCCTATTAATAATGTCTCCTCCTCTATGACTTGGTACCAAGTGTTGTATGACAAAGAAAGTAAAAGTGTGTTCAGAACCCAAGGATTTGCAATGCTTGGCTAGGGCATTGAACTCAGATCCCTTCCTTATATGATAATTATGTTCCCTAATGCGGTCTTTAAGTGCCCTGTTGGTTTTCCCTATATAAAATGAAGGGCAGTTTACGCACCTAGCTAAATACACCACGTTTTTACTATTACAAGTTGTATTAGTATTAAAGTAGTACGTGTAACCTGTAACTGGGTGTATAAATGTTTCTTCTACACTAATGAAGCTGCAATGGTTACACATACCACAGGGCGAGGTGTTCTTGTTCGTTCCTATCAAGGGTGGCTTATTTCCTATCGATCTGGGTTTACACAATAATTTCTTTAAATTGGGTTTATTTCTAAAGGTCATCCTAGGTTTGGGTCCTACTATCCTGGCTATATCATTGTCAGACAACAAGATGTCCCAACTTTTGTTAAAAATATTTCTTACCTCTTTTGTATCTCTGGTATATGAAGTTATGGGCCACACCCCCATTAACTTATTTTCTGGTGCTATTTCTATAGGCCTATCATTGTCAGAGAAGTAAGGTCTAGCTTTGTTTGTCCGTAAAGTGTTAACTTCTAATATCACTTTTTCAATCATCATTTGATCATACCCCCTCTCTATGAACCTTTTCCTAAGAGTATCTATTTCCTTGTTGTAAAGTTCGTCCACAGGATTATACCTGGAGGCTCTTATAAATTGGCTTTTTAATATGTTGTGAAAAATGTGTACAGGATGCATACTTTCTCTGTTCAACAGTGTGTTACGATGACACAATTTGCGATGGATAGATGTATTTAAAAGTCCATTGTCAAGTCTAAACACTTCTACGTCCAAGTATGAAATCCTGTCTCTAGAAAAATTCATTGTAAATTTTAGAAAATCTGTAGATGAATTCAACAAACCTAAAAAACTATATAACGCATCTGTGTCCCCAAGCCAAATAAAGAAAAGGTCATCCACAAATCTGCGGTATAACCCCACAAATTCTTTGAACATGATTGTTGGGACATCTTGTTGTCTGACAATGATATAGCCAGGATAGTAGGACCCAAACCTAGGATGACCTTTAGAAATAAACCCAATTTAAAGAAATTATTGTGTAAACCCAGATCGATAGGAAATAAGCCACCCTTGATAGGTGAACAGAACACTGCCCTGTGGTATGTGTAACCATTGCAGCTTCATTAGTGTAGAAGAAACATTCATACACCCAGTTACAGGTTACACATACTACTTTAATACTAATACAACTTGCAATAGTAAAAACGTGGTGTATTTAGCTAGGTGCGTAAACTGCCCTTCATTTTATATAGGGAAAACCAACAGGGCACTCAAAGATCGCATTAGGGAACATAATTATCATATAAGGAAGGATCTGAGTTCAATGCCCTGTCAGCACTGCAAATCCTTGGGCTCTGATCACACTTTTACTTTTTTTGTCATACAACACTTGGTACCAAGTCATAGAGGAGGAGACATTATTAATAGGACATTAGAATGTGAATTAAGGTGGATCATCAGATGTAAAGCTGATGACCCACCTGAACTTAATGACAAAGCACACATTAAACCAGTGTTGAAAGGAAGGATCCGCAGACCCAGATGATTACAAGCTGTTATGCATATTCCCTTTATATATATTACTCCTTATGTTTCTTGTATACATATGTATCATACGCATATTTGTTGTGTTTATACACCTTAGACATAAGTATCTTAATGTATATATACACATCCTTGCAATCTTTAGCAGTTTTTAAGTTACAATTTTAAGTCACAATTTTAATGTATTTAAATGTGTTTTAATGTGTTTTAATCATATTCTTGTACATTCCCATACATTATGCATTAGTACACATGCATAAATGTATGAAATTTACTTTGAATTGTAAGTTTTGCTATATGTATCATACACTATTTTATTAATTGTACGTAAAGGTTTGTTGAACATATGGAACATATATTTTTTAGTGGCGCTTTAAGCTTTGCTAATGAGTTTAGCTATGATTGGTCAGCATTGACTATTTAAATGTGCATTACCAGAAAAAGTTGTAAAAGTTTGAAAAAGCCTAACGGCGAAAGCGCTCACTTTATTTCTTGTCAATAAAGCTGCTTTTATCCTATTGAAGTTGATGACTGCTATTTCCTGACTTTGGAGCAGTGGAGTGGATTTTATCTATATACGCTTTCCTGAAGACGAACAGTTTATGTGGCGTTCCAGTTAACAGCATTTTCTGTTCATTTTGGAACAGTGGGTGTGCTTTGATAAGCACAGCCTGGATTACTTGTCTTTTAACAGTCGACACTGCCGTTTGCGACAGCGTTGTATGGTGAATGTTTTATGTACCATTTGAGTTGTAATTATTTTATTAATCTGTCAAGCTACAATTTTGTTAATGAGGAATTTTCAGTACTGAATTGTGACTTTAAATTTGTACCATTTTACCGCGTCTTTATCTTATTAAGGGGGAAATTTTTAGATTGGTAAGGAAATTTTATTTAAAATATTCAACAGCAAAAGAAGAATATTCCATGGGTTAATGTATTGCCATAGTAATATAAACCAAACAGTAAACTCAAATACTTATAGGCAAAACGAGGGACAGCGAACATGTAAAAAATGAAGCAAGTCATAGTTTATTCAGGTAAGCACTTTCACCACATCAGCATGGCTTCTTCAGACCATAATAACACATGTTTATTTGAACATCCACTTATAAACATTTCACATTAAACCATCCAATAAAACATACTCGCCACTCATTATTCTCTAATGACATCATCATACGGGCTGTCTTTAAAGACATAGCATTCCTTTTCTCTATGAATAAATGAACATTTGGGTACTCCATTATGACATACAAAACATCCTTAACTATTCAATATAAATCATCTAGGCAAGCCTCTAGCTTTTAATATAGGTTTAATAGAAACTATTTCATCAAGCCCAGCTCTCGTATCTGCCGTACGTCTCAATATCCATCTTAATTCACCCCTTCAGTCTTATTCTCCATGTTACCCAACCTGGCTGTTTCCTGTATAACTTCAATCACTCTAAATTTGAAACTATGTTCAGATCTCGTATTAAGGACATATTTAACTATAGCATTATTTATATTGGCACTTTTTACACTATATAAGTGTTCTCTTATACATTCCCTCAAGGAGCGGTCTGTTTTCCGTATGTAGAATCTTTGGCAACATAAACATCTAGCCATATAAACTATATGTTTGGTGTTACATTCGGCCTTCACATAAAATCTATGCTGCTTACCCTTATCACAATGTATGAATTTATATGAATCCATATCTATGTGCTCACAATATCTACATTTTTCACATGGATGTGTCCTTTCCTGCACTTTATTCATTTGTCTGGAGTTACCTGGGTAACATAGTAATCTCTTCATAGATTGACAATTTTTATAACAATAGCTAGGATTTGCTCCCACTAACTTACCTATCTTCTCATCTGTTAGAAGGATTGGCCAATTCTTCTCAATCACTTGTCTTATGCTGTTTATATTGCTAGTGTTGTACATTGTATATCTAACTTCTCCACGGCCATCATTATTACTAATACTGGCTTCTCCATTTATTTAATCTACTTGTGTTTTCTCAAAATATGACTTCATCCCTTCCTCCTCTTAGTCCTGCCACTTCTACTAGCAGTTCCTTAGTCTCATTTTTTTTATATCCTCTGGCCTCAAAACTACTTGCCGGTTGTTCCATCCCCTTCTTAAAACATTCCTCTTTATGTTGTAACCTTGACATTCTCATCCCCTGGCCTTTAACCACATTCTTAAATACTCTCCTGGGGTGCATACTATCTCTGTGTAAAATGTTGTTCCTATAACAATATTTTCTATATAGGCTTGTGGCAATGGACAAATCTGACTCTCTGGTAACCATAACATCCAAAAACTCTATCGATATTGTGGAACACTTAGTTGTAAACTTAAGAAAGTCTGATGTAGCATGCAAAAACACCAGAAATATTCCTAACTGCTCTTCCGTCCCTTCCCATATGAGGAACACGTCATCCACAAAACAATAAAATTTAAAATATTTGTTAAATATTTCTGTGCAGAAAACTTTTTTGATCTCCCTAAACTTGGTTGACTTCTTAGAAAAAGTCACCATAGCCATGGATTAAGGGAAGACAGTGCACACCACCTACCTTGACTTAGCCAAAGCCTTCAACACTATTCCCCACTCAGGCATAACAGATAAACTCTCCCAGGTAGGCATTGACCCATATGTTACTAGATGGGTAGCTAACTGGTTCACTGATAGAACTCATTCAGTCAAAATAGGGGAATCCACCACTAGTAGTAGACCTGTAATGACTGGTGTACCCCAAGGTTCGGTCTTGAGGCCTCTATTGTTTGGGATATACCTTTCTGAGGTGCAAGCCAAAACCAGTGGTCTGTGGCTGACCAGATTTGCAGATGACTTCAAGCTGGGTGTTGCCTTAAACTCCCCTAGTGATGTCAACCATACCCTCAAACTGAATGCCAAGAAATGCATCATTATCTGCTTTGGGGTAAATGGAGTCTTCACTAATTATCACATTAATAACAACATACTAAGTACGCAATTAGTCATGAGGGACTTGGGCACCCAAGTTGATAGCAAACTGGCTTTTGATCACCATGTCACCTCCATTGTACGTAAGGCTTTCTACATAGCCCACATTATACGGAAGAGTATTTCATCCAGGAACAAGGAGGTCATAACATCCTTTACTTCTCCCTTATTAGACCCATTATTGAGTACAATGCCCCCTTCGGCATGTACCTTGACAAGTACATGCAGCAGCTGGAGAGACCTCAGAGGTTCCTGACCAGGAAAATCCAGGGTCTCAAGCACCTGTCCTATGCTGATAGGCTAAAAGTCCTGTCCCTCTACTCAGTCTCATAGAGACTGCTCAGAGGTGACCTGTGTCTGGCATACAAGGCCATCTCAGATGCAGCCTTGATGTCCCAAAGACTCCACCATCTGTGGAATAGACTCCCTCTCCATGTCAAGCATAGTACCTGTCTAGCCCTCTTTAAGAGGAACCTGGATGACTGGATGGGAAACACGAAATAACCCCCTGGGATCCCACCTGTATCCCTGCTGGACATGAGAAACAGATGCTGACTGTGGGAACATGGGCAAAATTTTTGGCTTGGCTTATTAGGGCCCCTGGGCCAGTAGCCTAGTATCATCCTATGAACCTATGCAGCTAAATCATAGAACTCAATCCCCATGACCATCAGAAACTCCCCAACTATTCCTACCTTTAAAAACTCTTTTAAATCTTACTTCTCTAATATCTGGTTGTGCTTCTGCCTTACTCCAGACTGATGCCACATACCGGTTTTACCCATCTGTCAGGGCTAGTTTAGTTGATCTACCTTTTTTATAGTGGTGCTTGACCAGTTAAATTTCAAAGATACATATTTTGTTTACAAAAAAAGAGGCAGAAGAGAAAATGAGAATGCCAAATGATGATAATAACTTGACAGTTTGTGAGCAGTCACTCTGGGATTTAGTAAAGAGAAAAAAGTGCAGTGTGTCCATCTTCAAAATAGTGCAATATGGTAAAATACAAATAGGACAAAAAATAGTCAAAATATTGTTAAAACTAATGCAGGAACAATGAGGAAGAAAGAAGAATGGGGAAAGTTAAAAGCAAATCTTTAAACAGGGCCTACTACCTGTGCTCAAGACACGTCCTTGTTGCCACTAATTCATTTCAGCAAGCACTTTAAGTCCCACTAATCCATCTCCTGTAATGTTAACTATGCCTACCAGTACCCTTATCCTATCCCTAAGAACTCACACCAATTACTTAACCCTAAAATCCCCTCCACCTGCATAACCCTAAAGTCCTGATCTCTCCCTAAACCTAAATTCTGCTACCCGCACCTGCTCATGATCACTCCCTAAACATAAAATCCTAAACCCTCATCCTATCTCTAAAGTCATTATCACTTCCTAAACCTAAAATTCCCTTCACCTGCCCTATGTGTGCACTCCCTAAATCTAAAATCCTCATCCCACACCCTTTCACCAGTCACCTAGTCCGCAGTAAGCATTTGCTTGCATATGTCTCCTAGACTCCAGTTGTGTAGCCACTGTCCTGCTCTGAAATTGTGGCTCTTGGTTTCACCATCATCTACCATGGAACTGAACAGACAAAGACCTCAGTTGGTAATACGATTATGGAGTTGACCTCTCTGCTATGGGATTTGACTTGTTTAATAGTGGTGTGTCTTTCTTCCTGCAAAGTTTGGTATTTGATGGAATATTTTCTCTTCATTCATGGCCAGGAAAGAGGTGGGCAGAGTCTGCTGAAAGCGCAGCCTGGTTGTGGTTGCAGTTAGACCTTTCTCCCTTTCCATTCTCCTTTTCCTCTCCTGGGTCAATAGAAGCTTTAAGAATGCCAAAGTGAGCTGTCCTCAATGCTGCACATGGCCAGCGTTCAGGTTGGTCAAAGATGCTGTGTAGATATGCCAGTTGTTTAAAGTGCGACATTCCAGACCAGAGTGGGCTGTGTAGCATGCTGCCTGGTTTACAGGACTGCCCAGTGTACTTTGGTTATTATGATGTTTACAGTTATACAGTATGATGCTGATACAATATTAGCTTTCAGAGGGATGTGTTTTAGATATAATAAACAGGTCAAAACTTCTGCAAGTGTCACTTTATTTATGGAGGTAAGCACTGCTTGGGGAAAAATCAAGTTTACAGTGAAGACTGACTTGTCATTAGACCACTTAAGGCTCATGCTGCCTTGCACTATCCTCCGGGAGACAAGCTGCACTTAAATGCTGGTCTGATGGCTTATATTGCCTATTGGTGCAGCAGTCTTCTGGTTCAACTCTCCCTTTCTTTAGGTGGGAGGCTGTTTGTTGCACAGCTTTCTACCCTTTTTTGTCCCCCACCTTTAGTTTTATGGGCCAGCTGAAGCTTCAGAAATGTCATAGCTAGTCATCTTCAGTGTTGCATATGGCCAGTGATCAGTCATGTTGAGAAGGCAGTGTGCGTATGCCACTAAGTTGGCATAGGATAGCCTAGACAGCAGCGGGATGTCTAATATGCTGCTCGGTTGACAGGGTTGTTCAGTGCACATTGGTTATTATGATACTTATGGTGATAAAATGCTGATTTTCATTCATGCTAAAGTGATGTTTTATATATAATAAACTGGTTGCAATGTTTGAAAGTGTTCTTTTTAGTCTTTATGGCAGTGATGGCAGCTGGGGTTTGAGAACAGCACTGCTTACCTGACAGTATGTTATGGAAATGCGATGAAATGATCATCTTACTCACTAAGGTCTGGAACTTTGGTGCTGCTCTCAGATTCACAGTGTTCTGAAACAAAAGTTAGCAGCTGATTCAGTTTTAGTGACAGCATTGTGCGGTATTAATGAGACAGAAGTTACAGAATATGGGCGCCTTCCATGATAACTATACCTTTTGGTGCACAGGCCATTTGAGTCATCATACTGGTCGATCTACTGGCTGCTTTTTGGAGCATTTGTTGGTTTGTCTTCTACTTTTGTAATCAGATGTTGCTAAATGGAATTAATTTGGTGTTCAATAAAAGCTTTTGATTTTTCTATATTAAGATACATTTCAGCTTAAACAATTAGGAAGTGCTATCATAGAGCCCTGTTGGATACTGGAATAAGAATACCAAACACTGGAACATTTTTGGAAAATATTTATTTATTTATTTGTTTGTCTGTTTGTTTAGATCAACCAAGTTAATGTCAGTAAATATTGTTTATTTTCAAAGGATATCTGATATGGTATTTGGATAGATAGCAGAAACATAACCTGAAAACCAAAGATATTTATCCACTCCTTAAAATAAGCAACATGGGATATTTAACATTCTGCTATGTTACCCGTAAGTCATGCAGATGAGACGTTTTTGTCTGAAGGAAGGCACATTGGGGACATAGGACCTCATTGATTCCAATGTCACTCTAGTGCCATTACTGGAAAATAAATCCGTCTTCTTGATATGAAGATAAAAGTCCCAGACTCCTGATCTTTTCAAGATAAAAGATAACGACACAAGCTGCTAAGCCACTGAAACTGCAAGGATTTTCAAACTTTCAATAAATGCAGATGATTTTACCACAGGGGATTAAAGTTAGTAGATATAAAAAATGCTATGTCTGTGGTATATAGTTTGATTCTAAGTGTTCCCTTACCTACTGAGTGCCACTTTTTAAGTCACTAAACACTCCTAGATAGATCCTAAAAAAGGTCCACTCGAATCACTGCTCTACTTTGGTTAAAAAATACAAAATAACTGAACCATTTTTGGCATTTAATATTCCAGTTACATTAATAACAACCATTTATATACAGTAGGTCCAGGAACAAATTGTGGTACCCCTAAATACCGGATACCATATACAGAACTGGAGACAGCAGTCTCACATAAGAAGCATTGTTGCTCCTCTTACAGGATTCTGTAGTAATACAGAAATCTAGTCACCTTATGGTACCTGTCCAGCTGTTATTGAATGCCCCTATTTTACAAATAAACACTTGTGCATTCCACCTTTTAACTTCAATATCAGTTTTTATGTTCCTGCATATTTCTTCCTGAAAAGCCTAAATAAGTTATTTCATATGCTGACTGGTCACGAGGAATTAACACATTACATTCACTACTGAAATGTCTGTTAGGTGTTTACAGGCATTTGACTATGTGTTTATATTCTGCCCTACTATATACTTTTATAATTTAGCAGTTTTCTTTTTTTTAAACAAGTTTGATTCATTCATTATGCAGCAAATGCTGACCATGCTAATAAATTAGGCAGAAAGTAGTCTGTGAAAGTTGATTCAGGGTATGATGCTAAAATATTTGGAAGCAGAGTTTTAAAAATAAATTCTATTCCATTGTGACAGCCTAAGAAAATAAAAGAAAAAATATATGCATGTTCATTAAGGTGCAAAGTGCAGTAATCTAGTCAACAGTTGTTGTTTGTTCAAGGAAAAATAACTCCTGAGATAGAACAAAGATGAAAGAAAATGTGGTATGACTAATAAATCCTAAACTACTGGGGCTGGATTAGTACTCATAGAAAAAGAAAATGATAGAAGATTAAATAAATATTTTTCACTGACAGCTCATTAAGAAATGCAAAATTCATCTTGAAAGTATTTTTTAATCAGGAAAACAAACACCGCAATATGAATTTTAAATTTCTCAAGGGTGTTGTCATACATCAATAAGCAATGATATATATTAAATTAAAAGTCAGTTGTCTATAAGAATCCCTATGCAAATTAATAATACCAGATGTTAATGTACTGTTACAAACAGAATAAGTCTGTATTATTGATGAATGTTTAATACTACAAGAGACAAGCATTACCAGTTGGGATTATGCCTTATTGCCTGTCTTTTTGCCTGGGAATTTAATTTAGTAAACTTAATATATCTTTATTTCTTGTCAGGTATTTCTATTGCATGCATTTTCTATTTTTGTTTTGTCTGGAAATACTGTTTGACAGAATACTATTGTCACTGAATATTGGAGAGGATTTCCACTGATTATCCCTTCTGACAAATCACAGGGTTGGAAGCATAGCTCTTAACAAAATCAGGGACATTTAAGAAATAGTCTGCCAGGCCAAGGACAACCAAAAAGCTTTCTTTAGCTATGTCCAAAACCTCGAAGTCAATAGACAACAGTGCTCACAACTGATTGTAAATGGAGCCACCTAGACTGGGCCAGAAGTTACAGCACATTTGCTGGATGACAAATTGAGCTCCAGTTTTACTCAAGCCCTCTCCCCAATTATCACTTGTTAACAGGTCCTAAATGTACAAGACTAAGAACACTGCATTACTGGGCCCTGATAATATTCCAGTAAGCCTCCTAAACAGTATGAAGCATGACTTATTTAAACCTCTGGAGTCACTATTTAACCACAGCCTCCAGAAAGGCTTTGTGTAACATGAAAGGAGGAGAGGAATAATCATCCCCTCTGCACAAGGGTGGTCTATTAATGGCCCCTGGTAACTATAGACCCATAAGTCTGACAAGTCTCATATGCAAAGCCATGGAAAGAATTATCATGGATATGATTAATAATGACATAGGGATCCTTCACACACTGGATCCAACCCAGTTTAACTTTGTCAAGGGTAGATCATACCTACTCAGCCTAGTGGATTTCTTTAAAAAAGTTACCAAGGTAATGGATAATGAAACAATTGTGCATACTGCTTACTTTGACCTGAATGAGGCATTTGATGAAATACCCCACTTGGGCATCATAAACAAACTTGCAAAATTAGACATTATCCCCTGTTACACTCTGGATAGCCAGCTGGCTCTCATACTGGACCCAGTAAGTTAGGATAGGGGAGACCACCTCTACAAAGAGGCCAGTCACTAGCAGAGTCCCTCAGGGCTTTGTGCTGGGCCTAGTCCTTTTTAGCATTTACTTCATGGAAGTGAAAGCCTATGTCAAAGACCTCTGGCTGATCAAGTTTGCAGATGACTGAAAACAAGGAGCAGTCCTATAATCCCCCCAAAACACTACATCCTACAGGAAGGACTAACACAGACAAATGACTGGTGCCAAAACCATGGATTGAAGCTGAATGCCAAGGAAATACATAATAGCATCCTTTGGGTAGTCAGACATGCTAGGACACTACCTCATCGATGACACACCCTATGAGGGGACTAAGTAGTCAGGTATTTGGTGATATGTATGGATAGTAACCTAGTTTTCAATCACCATGTTTCTAGGGTACAAAGAAAATAATTCTATGTTATTTAACTTAGAAGCAAGGGTATGCAAGGGTATGACCTCTAAGTCCAAGGAGGTCATTGTTCCTCTGCATTCAGCCCTCATCTGATCCATCATTGTGTGCATTACCCCCTTCAGTATGTACCTCTCATGGCAAATGCAGCAACTGGAATGTCCACAGAGGTTACTCACAAAAAGAATACAGGGTCGTATGAAGATCACCTCAAAGTCCTGTCTCTTTACTCTTGAGAGGTGATTTGTGCTTGGCATATGAAGCATCTTTGGACTCTGCTCTAATGGACCTTTTGCACATTCACAAAACTAATAGGTTCATAGGTAAGTACTAGGCTAGCTACCCTTGGCGGTCATACTAAGCCTAGCTAATGTCCATTTTTGTGCTCAAAATAACCTATCCCATTTGGATATAGATTGTCCTTACCCATTGAATAGTTAATAACTATTTATTTCCCTCAATGAGAATATCTGGAATTATGCCATATATAATTTGAGGAGACCCATTTATAGGGCAACGCATTTAGGAATTGCTTATGCCCAATAGCAGAATGGGAGGGGGCAGTACTGGGGTAAATTTTCTGTTTCCCTTCCAAAGATCTAAGTTTCACTTGATAATGGACTGGGATGAAATTTGTTTTATATGGAGGAAGTCTGTTCCACAGTAGTGGTATCCTCAGTGAGAGATATACTGACTCCAAACTGTCCTATTGGAATTGCAGAAGAGGTTTACATTCCTAGACTGAATATTTCTGATGCCAATTAACTTGTTATTGTGCAGTAAATCCAATAATAACTTGTATGCCAGACACAGGTCACCTCTTAACAGTCTGTAGGATAACAAGTATATTACAGAACTTTGAGTCAGTCTATATAGGATGTGTTGTTTACGCCTTGTAACCTTTTAATAAGGTATCACTGTGTGTTCCAGTTGTTGCATGTGAAAGGACAGATACATGTCAAAGTGGACATTATATTCAATGACTGGCTTAATGAGGGTTGAGTAAAGGGGGCAATGACATCTCTAGATCTACACACAATCCCATTCTTTATAAGGTATGCAATATAGAAGGACTTTCTTACAACAATTGACACATGTTGGTCAAACGTTAGGTTACTATACAAACTCCATCTAGCATCTACTACACACTCTCTCCTCACTAAAAACCTACTTTGTTCTGGAGATATCCATCCCAACCCTGGCCCCTCTTCTCTCCCCAAAACTACCTCTACACTGCCCCCATCTTACTCCTTTAACAGTCACCAACCTCAGTCACAACAATCATCTCCATCCAAATACTTAACTATTTACTCAATAAATATTCAGAGTCTAGCAAATAAAGTCACTGAGCTGCACTCATGGATAGCTCTCAGTACCCCTCACATCCTCTCCCTGTCTGAAACCTGGCTCAAGCCACACATCCCAAATAGTGAAATACTCCCACCAGGTTATAATATTTTTTGATCTGATAGACCTGTAAAAAAAGGTGGTGGCATGGCCATCCTCTACTGAAACATTCTTAACTTCTCACCATACCCTTCCCCAATTCCTGACTTCCTCCCAGCTGAAATCATCATCCTTAACTGCCATCTGAATCCCCACAAAAAACTTGCAATTGCCTCTATCTACCTTCCTCCTGGTAACAAACTGCCCATTCTTGAAAACATCCTATACTGGTTCTCCCACAACATTCCATATGAGACACGTATCCTCGGTGATGTCAACATTGATTGGTCCAAACTCACAACTGACTCCCCCCAACTCAGCATCTACCTACACGGCTTCCACCAACTTATAACATCTCCCACTCACTTCCATAAAAATTCCTCTTCCAGCTCCATCATAGACTGGATCCTTACCAATTCCCCCCACCAATACCACAATCCCAGCACCTTACCTGACTGCCTCAGTGATCATCTCCCTACCACCATCTTAAGACACTACTCCCATATTCCTAAACTTCACCTTATCAAAGACTGTCGAAAACTATCTACTTTCAATTCATCCCAATTTAACTCCGTTCTCCACAACATAGATTGGTCCATTCTAAAACACCTCCCCCTAAATGATGATGTAAGCACTTTCAATAACATCTTCATGAATACTCTAAACTCCTTAGCTCCCTCTAGGAAGATCAGAGTAAAATCAAACCATGCTCCCTGGCTCTCCAAAGAGACTCGGTCCCTTATGAAACAAAGAGATCATGTTTGAAAAACCTGGACTAAAACTAAACAACCACCTTTTCTTCAAAAATACAGGCAACTGAGGAACCTTGCAAAAAACATACAACTAATGACAAAAATTTATACTATAGCTCTGCTCAGCTTAACAACAAATCCAATCCTCAAACATTTTGGTCAACTCTCAACAACATCCTCTATCCTGGAAAGCCCACTAATCCCTCCCCATACCCTAACTCTTCCTCTCAGGAAACAGCTACCCTCCTGAATAAACACTTTATCTCTTCCATCCAAAATCTGGTAACCTCTAAGCCAAACTCTACTTAGATGCCCACCTCTCCAAGTCCCACTAACACAACTTTGTTTTCTTATGAGCAAGTTCCCATTACTTACATCAAATCTCTACTACTCAAGCTAAATCCTTGCTCTCCTTCCACTGACAATCTATCTTCTACATTCCTCAAACTTGCTGCTGACTCACTTGCCTATCCTGTATCTATACTAATTAATCAATCTATTCTGGAATCAACTGTCCCCACCCTTTGGAAATCTTTCTTCACTTTCCCTCTTCCCTCTTCATAAAGGTGGAAACTCCACTGACCCCTCAAACTACTGACCCTTTGCCATTCTGTCCCCCCTCTGCAAGATATTAGAAAAATGTATTCACTCACAGCTTCTCAATCACCTCCTCACACACCACTTACTTACCCCTACCCAACATGGATTTCGTCCTCACCACAGCACCACCACTGCCCTCCTCTCCTTCACTCATATCATTGCAGAGGCCCTAGACAACAATAAACTCATTTCCTGTCTCTTCCTAGATCTCTCCAAAGCCTTTGATACTGTCTCTCATCCTCTACTACTATCCAAACTCGCAAATCCCCACCTATCCCCCTCCGCACTTGCCTGGTTTAATAGTTACCTATCTGGCAGGGAACAATCTGTCAAATGGCTCTCATCCTCCTCACCTTTCCTTCCTATCTTCATTGGTGTTCCCCAAGGTTCCATCTTGGGACCCCTTTTGTTTAACATCTTCACCAATGATCTTTACACCTCATGCAAAAAATCCTCCCTTATTCAGTATGCCAATGACTCCACACTTATATCCATCTCAAATAACATTCGTGAACTACACTCCCTGACCCAACAGGTCCTACTATCCACTGAACAATGGCTCTCTCACAACCTATTGATCCTAAATCCCAAAAAGACCAAACTCCTACATTTCCTTCCCCGTTCTCTTTCTCATCACAAAACCTTCTTTTTTATTACATCTTCTAACAATACAAATATCCAACCTGACACGCACACAAAAGTCCTAGGGGTCATTATCGATGACGAACTCAAGTTCAACCTACACATACTCCAATGTATAAAAAAAACAAACCAGAAACTAGGTCTGCTATATCGGAACAAAAAATTCCTAACCCCTGAATCTAGACTTACCTCCTCCCCTCCCTCCTGTACGCTGCCCCAGTTCTTACCAATATCCAGGCCTCCACTCTAAACAAACTGCAGCAGACTTACCATAAAGTAGCCAGTTTCATTACTAACTCCCCATACAACTCACACCACTGCATTTCTTTAAACTCTCTTCAATGGCTTGAACTTCCCCAGTTTCTGCTATCTTATCAATTTCATATGCTACACTCTATTCTTTATAAACCCTCCTTCTGTCCATCTTTATCTTCCTTAGTCTCCATCTACATCCCATCCCAGACCCTCCATACTTCTAACCAACAATTACTTGATATCTACCACCCAAAAAGGTCAGTAGGCAAACTACTCTACAAACTCTCCCTTGCCCATGCTTGGAACAAACTTCACCTTGACTTACGTTCAGTCTCCCACACCTCACATTTTAAAAATGAACTAAAAGCTTATTTTTTCAATTCCAGAACCTGCCCTTGCCATGACCCTACCTAGTCTTCCTTCCCTTTATGTACCCTCAAAAGGATCATACTTAGTACCTCATTACACCTCTCTCTCCAATGTGTCTACTATGCATTTGCACAATTTTATACAAACAAAAAATGTTAATTGTTAACCTGTTGAACTATATCAACTATATCAATGTAAAATTGTTACTTAGCTTCATTTTAATGCAACTTTAACTTTATGCATGTATCCCAACATATGTGAATCATTTTGCTATAACTGCTATTATATCAATATTGTTTAAAATTGTACTTGTTTTAAAATGTATTACTGGAGCTTTTCTCCTCGGGTCTCCACTGAAAATGGGCCACAAGCCCAGTTGGACAAACCCGGTCAATAAATAAATAAATAAATAAATAAATAAATAAATAAATAAATAAATAAAGGTCACTGTCCACATAAGTTCTCAAATCCCAAACAACTCAGTTAACTGTTAGGGGCATATTGTCAGTGCAGCATTTCCATGGGATAAGCAGCTTATCAAAGGGTACAATAAAGATTTTTTTGGTATTTAGTTTGTCAATAATTTTGGTACCAGTTATTTATTTGAGACAAACCTTCCTGCAGGAAAGCAAAGTAATTTGTGAATTCAATGTCTGTTCTTAGTTTGTAGTCATCTGTAAACTTAGTCAGACAGTTTGGTATTGGCTTTTACTTCAGAAAATTAGATGCCAAACAGAAGACATCCCAGCACAGAGCCCTGGGGAAATCCACTGATGACTGGTCTCTTTGTGTTTCCAACTTCCCCTATTTTGATTATCTATATCCTGTCTGTGAGCCATTTTGGCAATTCAGTGGGTGATGTAAGGATTTATTCCAAGCTTATTTAGCTTTTCTACTATCCCTGAATGTAGAATTGTGCCAAACGCTATGGCTATGTTAAGGTATGCAGTGTGCACCATTTTGCCTTCATTGTTTGTTTTGATGACCATTTCAAAAACAATCCAACAAGTTAAGTTCGCATTATCTGCTCTTGATGAATCCAAAGTGAGATGTGTCCAGTATTTGGAAGTTCCATATGTCCTGAATGATTTATTCCATGGAAAGTCTTCCCATGGCTTTGCATATGAGACTGGTCAGACTTATGAGTTTGTATTTCCCTGGGTCTGTGGAAGGTCCTCCCTTATGCAGGGAAATGACTGTAGCTGTTCTCCATTTGTTTGGTATAAAATCTGTATGGAGGCAAAGATTGAACAGCAGTGTTAGGGGTGTAACTAAATTGTGCTTTGTGATATTTAAGATGCATCAAGGAATATTCTCATGACCCTTTGATGCAGTATTTTTAGCTATTGATAGCACTTTTATGACTTGGTCTTGTATGATAGCTTGAGGTGAGCCAGTTTCAGGTATTTCTTCAGGGATTAAATTTATCGACCAGTAGGTTCATTATATCTTTAGCCTCAATGTAGGTAACATTGTTCACAATGAGCTCAGAACATGGCTGTGTTGTGCTTTTGAGATTACAGACATAACTAAAAGAAATTCCTTGTGATTGTCTTTTGCTTGGGTAGCTATTTTAGACTCAGAATTGGCTTTGGTGGGTTTTATTAAGCTCCTGAGTTGTTTGTTTATTTTAGTTACATGAGCTCTAACATTCTGGGACTTACTCTTCTTACTTTTAGTTAAAAGTC
>NC_056726.1:1160733778-1160753778 GCF_019279795.1 Protopterus annectens
TAACGTAATCAATTTAAATATTATTTTAAAAAAATGAAGGTTTGGTTTTGGTGTGTGTGTGTGTGTGTGTGTGTGTGTGTGTGTGTCTGTCTGTCTGTCTGCCGGTGGACAGAACAATGCTTTTTAGAGTACTCACACTCCATACATTTCCTATACTCAACTCTGGCAAAGCTGATGATGTCATCAACCTAGGAATACACCTCTGGGATTCCTGTGATCCAGTAGTATCGATAGCGCATTCTGTAACTGTGCAATGCTGTAGTGTTTTAAAGTAGTCAGGTAGGTGTTCTATTACAAGGCATAGCAGGTGTGTGTTTGTCAGTCATGCCCTATGTGTTGGAGGCTATGAGTGTCTAGCCACTGGATGTGTTGAGGAGTGTGTTTTGTAGTTTCCCTAGATAGTGGCCGTATAAATCACAATCAGCCAAGAGACTGGGTTGGCAAGACATACCCATACATTTGGCAATAGGCCTCGTGAGTAAAGTCAGCAACCCATATATTACCCAGAATACAGTCTGAACCCATGTGTTGGACAGGAACACACTTGCCTTGGGATTAACACCAGCACATAATACAGGAGCTGCTGGTGTTTTCCTTTTCATTCTTTTCTAATGCTTTGGTGTCATGAGGTTTGTTCTTGGGATATATAATCTATATCTATGTATGTGTATATATATATATATATATATATATATATATATATATATATATATATATATATATATATATATATATATATTAACACACATACATCTATATAATGGAATACATGTCTTTTACTGTTGAATGACTGTGTGGATGATATGTCCGTGATAACAACCGATGTCTATATATCTGCCATGGCTTAGTGGTAAAGCACATCAGCTGTGGTGTGCAGGGTCCTGGTTCCGAGCCTTGCAGAGGGCTGGTTATCTTGTTGCTGGGCAGAACAAGGGCTGTTGGATACCGAGTGAGTAAGGCACTTTTAAGCTATTGTGAGTGTGTGTGTGCAGATTTGCGCGACGGTAAGCAGTGGTTAGTTTAGAGGAGGCTGAATATGGCACATGTAACTATGCATTAGCAGGCAATCCTATGAGAATGAGGTGAAGGATAGTGAGTCCCAGTTTTCCCCAGGGTGTGAGGCAGGTCCCAAGTGTGTAAGAGTATAGATAGCCGGGTGCAAGACTTGGATATAGGCGACACCATGGGGGGGGGGGGTGTCAGGCATACTGTAAGAGGAATGATCCCTGTGGATCGGGATTGCTCCCAGCTTAGCATGGCTAAGCTATGGGGGTGTCTAAACCTGCCAAGGGCAATTGGAAGGGGTAACAGCAGTAGGAAAGTAATCAAGGAGAACTAGCTGAGCTGACAGGTGAAATGTATCAGGATCAGCCAATTACACGGGCAACAGACCTGCCCAGCCCAGAACACTACTATAAACTAAGCAAACACCTTCCTCTCTGGTTTTTCCACACTCTACACCACTGGTGTATACAAGCGGGGAAATTTTATCAAACAAACCTACAAAATGAGAAGGGCTGCAGCAAGCAACATAGAACAACATGTGCAAGAGGCTGTGGGTGGTGAGAATGTGAATGCTGCCGAACAACCCGCAGTGAGGAGACAGAGAAGAGTGTACAGACTCAGGGTATCCTACCAGGGACTACATGAGCTGGAGATAGTGAAGTGCTATAGGGTGGACAGGGACCTCCTACAGCAAATTGTTGAGCTGTGCCGGCCACACCTGACACATCAAACAGGCCGAGTGGAACCCATCCCAGTGGATACCAAGGTATGTGTAGGCCTTGGTGTACTAGCCACAGGTAGCTACCAAAGCACAACTGGGGATAAAATGGGGATCTCACAGGCATCAGCATCCAGAGTATTCCACCAGTTCCTGGATGCCATGTCAGCACAAACAAGTGAGCACAAACATTTCTCAACACACATGAGGTGTTGACCAGCAATATGCGTCTCTTCCACCAAATAGCAGACTACCTTGGGGTAGTGGGTGCTATAGACTGCACACATGTATGTATCAAAGCACCACCTGGTGAGCAGGGTAGGGCCTACATCAACTGCAGGGGCATCCCATCCTTCAACTGCCAGGTTGTATGTGATGCCCAGGGCATTATAATGAATGTGTGTGCTGGCTGCCCTGGAAGCTATGATGATTCTGAAATATGGCATCTGACACAGCTGTACCACAGATTTGCCAATATGAACATCCCCTATGGTCACCTAGTGGGGGATGCTGGGTACCCGCTGGAGCCATGGCTGATGACACCCATCAGAAATGCACACATGCCTGAACAACAACGCATAATGAGGCACACACACAGGGCAGACATATAATAGAGCATATGTTTGGGATGCTCAGGACACAGTTCCAGTGTTTATACACATCCAGTGGAGCCTTGCAGTATTCACCAGCTACATGCACCCAAATTGTTATGGTATGTGCTATGGTACACAATATGATCCTGCTGAAACAGCTGCAGCAGGAACAGCATGGGGCAGGGCCACACAGCCCCCCACCAATGCCAAGGCCTGTACAGACACAGAGTGACTTTGAGGGGGAACAACCTGAGCCTAACCCAGTGGGCAGAAGGAGGCATGGCCAGTATGACCTGGCCTTGGCAAAGAGGCAATGCATGGCATATGCAGTGACACAGTAGGGACCCAGGGAATGACCCCCTCTCTGACTCACATAGACAGTAAAAGGAATGCCAAACATGACATTACCTGTGCTCAACCATGTATAGGGAGTGTACTATGTGCATCCAACATAGGCAGCCCTCCAGAACCATCCTCACATCTGGCACAACCTCAGGGTAAGTCAATCAACCTACCAAGTTCCAAGTGGAGTAGAATGTGTTGTTACCTGTAGCTATGGTATGGATGTGAGCATGCAAGGGAATTGGGAGGCTGAATGTTAAGGCAGCAGACAGTAGACACCCATAGTGGCACCATGACATCTGTAACACATACTGGAGTCACCATAGTAGCTAGTACTACACAGGGTGACAAAACCCAGTACAGGTAATGGGCTGAGCAACATGTGTGTCCATAAGACCCACACAAGTCTCAGCCAGCAGGACAGGTGTGCACAGACACAAACAAATGCTGTACTATGGCCTCTGACTGTGCCCTATGGGTAACCCCTCCCCCTGACCCACACAGACAGAAAACAGCAGGGCAGCCAGTTGGATGTAAGTTGTGAAGGCTAGGAAGTCAGACACTAATATGTTGGTAATTAAAGCTAAGATCTGTAGTACACTGGTATGCCTCTAGCCTGCTCAATAGGTAGGACTACACACTGAAATGGAGTATCTGACATACCAGTACAGTCCTAGCAAATGTGTACAGGTGTCAGGTGTGCCTCCCCATCCAAAGTACACTTATAGCAACAGTCAGGTGTGCCCACCCCTGCTCGTGTGTAGGAATGTAGATACAGTTAGATGCCCCCCCCCCTGCTATGCAGACATGTAGCAACAGTCAATGTCAAATGACTGATGGATACCTTGCAGACTCAGCATGCTACCTCTTGGTGTACAACACAAAGGTCAGCACCGCAGTATAAACTACCTGGACTTCTTCCACACATGCGATACAGATGGCCATACTGGGCATGCTCACACACTTGAACTTATGTAGGCAATGTCAGTCAGCAACATACTGAAAGGTCATACTGGGCATGCTCACACACTTAAACACATGAAGGCCATGTCTGCAAACACCATTGGTCCAGACATATCTGGCAGTCGCAGTTCTTAGTGCAGACACATGTCAGTATGCACCACCCCTGCCTTGCACACACAGTGGATAGGAATACAGGCATATATGTAAGGACAACACACTATAATAAGCCAAAGGTAGATGGACACAGATGTGCAGAAGAGGGAGAAAGTGACAATGAGCCATCTGGGCCTGTCCCACCCAGCACCCAGCCAAAGGGCCCCAAACACATGAGGTGCAGATGTCATTCACTGCAGATACTAGCCACCAGTATCTGTCAGCATGACAGACTATGTGGTGAATGTGCCAGCTGTGCAACATGACTGTACAAGGAAGTAGTCATCTAGTAGCTGTATACACGTACCTGTGACATATGACTCCATGTGTGCCTGCATGTGGCATGTCAACCCCTACATGAATGGGTTATGGCCCATGCATGCACTGCCCTCCCCATAGCAGTATTATGACAAGCCTGCTGAGGTCATCCAATGTGAAATACACCTTTGGGAGAGCTGTAGCTCAGTAATCTCCATGGCACATCCCATTAGTGCATACTGCTGTAGCGATAAACTAGTTAGGTAGTAGTTCTAACCCCAGACTTGCCAGTTGTGTGTGTGTGATTGTGTGCATGTCTGTCTGTCTGTCTGCCTCAGACTGTGTAGGGAGAAATGCTTTTTAGGCTACTCACAGTCTGTACAATTCATATACTCAACTTTGGCAAGGCTGCTGATGTCACCCACCTAGAAATCCACCTCTCGGACTGCTGTAACCCAGTAATCTCAGTAGTGCGTTGGGTAACTGCGAAATGTTGAAGTGTGTTAAAGTAGTTAGGTAGGTGTTCTATTCCGAGGCATAGCAGATGTGTGTGTTTGTCAGTCATATCCTGTTTGTTGGTGGCTGTGAGTGTCTAGCCACTGGATGTGTTGGGGAGCGTGTTTTGTAGAGTCCTATATAGTGGCCATATATGTCACAATTAGCCAAGTGATTGGGTTGGCAAGACATACCCATACATTTGGCAATAGGCCTTGTGAGTAAAGTCAGCAACCCATATATTACCCAGAATACAGTCTGAACCCATGTGTCAGACAGAAACACACTTGCCTTGGGATTTACACCAGAACATAATACAGGAGCTGTGGGTGTTTACCTTTTCATTCTTTTCTAATGCTTTGGTGTCACGAGGTTTGTTCTTGGGATATATAATCTATATATATATATATCTATATATAGATATATATATATATATATATATATGTGTGTGTGTATATATATATATATATATATATATATATATATATATATACATGTATATAGACATTAACACACATACATCTACATAATTGATTGAATGGGTACATTTCCGTTATCGGGGCAACACTATTAATGCAATCATTCAGGTGTAATGCAGCCCATTAACATGCCTGTTGAGCAGGTTGGTATAAAATACTTGTGTTAATAATTAAATGTTTTACAAACATCTGCCTGACAGACATGTTAAGGTAATGCATTACAGCGGAGAGATCGATTTAAAGTGTTGCCCTGGTAAGTCGCACAGACAGAAAATCAGTACTGAGGAAATACTTGCAAATAACATAACATTCCTTTCTTCTGTTAATTAGGCATGACATTGTGATATGTACACTGCATGAAATGCCTAACATGAAGTAACTGCCTGGGATTACATTTTACATAGACATAGTCATGCTGACCATTTGTAATCAGACAGTTTCAGTCCTCTGTGAGGCCTGTGAAATGATGATTAAAAGACAGTGAAATTGCTATGTATATGTTTGCCATGAAGGGCTTACAAGACACAAGTTGTTAGGATTAGGCTTCAACTTGCATTAATTATGTAAACACCTTATACATTAGCAACATATGTATACATTGTAAGCACAGTTATTTCTGGGCTCAGCGATGCCTTCTTAAATCCATGCCTGACATTCTTAACAAACAAACGATCACTGTTTACTAATTGTATTCACATCCTCATGGCTTAAAGAACCCGAGTTAGTATAATTAGAGATGTTGAGGACGGGTATTTGACAATGAAAACATTTTCTACAATGCCTGCTTTCCCTATAATGGCTAGACTGCTGTAATAGTAGGCCTTTGTCTTTGTTTATGCACTATGCTGCTTTCGGGCAAACACTTTCAATGCTGGTGCTCAGCTCCGACTCCAGACTCAAGCCATGTGGTTTGGATGTTAACTGATTACAACTGTAACTTCTACATTTTACACACACATGTTAAGACTAACACAAATACACGGTTTGAGACTGGATTCGGAGGTCAGCAACCGCAATAACAGTGTTGCCCCATTAATAGACATGTACCCTGCACAAACGCACTTAAACATGCTTACTGGTGCTTAGATATGTTTACTACTGCATATTTGTGCTTACATCTGCTTGATAGTAACTTATTCATTATGTCACTAACACTGAGATTGAATGACATTAATTACACATTTCATGCAGTACTCCAGTTCACATGTACATGTTCTTATGTAGGTTGTACAGCAATACGATGTGTAAATATGTTTATATACACATTCCACATGGTAAATGATGTGTGCTAGTGTAGGACTCTGACCATGAATGCCTGTCCGTTAGGCGAATGCTCTGACAGATACACTATTGCTGTGCTGCTTCAGTTGCATATATACCCATATACCCATGTCTCCTACTTCCCCAATCACTCACCCCAACACTTCACTAACACTGCAGTCATCCATTCTCCAGTTGGATTTGCGGTGTATCCACACCAGTACACATTGGCTGCTCCCTACCACTGTAGACCCATCCCAACTAAATGTTATAGTTAAATAAAGTCTTGGTGGTTTTACCTTGGTAACACCAGTGTTTTTTATATTATTAGTTATTTATCTACTTGTTGGACCATCCCATCAGTTGACTCACCACACGTATCCTCAGGAATCCA
This sequence comes from Protopterus annectens, assembly GCF_019279795.1. Taxonomy (NCBI): domain Eukaryota; kingdom Metazoa; phylum Chordata; order Ceratodontiformes; family Protopteridae; genus Protopterus; species Protopterus annectens. The sequence goes on from NC_056726.1 coordinate 1,160,740,439, forward strand.
TAACATTTAGTCCACAAACACTGGTGACATGAGTGACCAACAGAACACTAATCGCAATATTTGCGTTATCCCACATGGGACACAGTTGTCTTTATGTCAAAATTAGACTCTTACTTCCTTACATACTTACTCCCGTTAACATGACACTACGGTGAATTAATTACTCTGACTATATGGTAACATACATGTTACACATGAGAACTAATTATGTACGTGTTCGACGTGTTTCATTTACAAATAGACCAGTTTAGTATTTGGAGTTGCCGTTGCAGGTAGATCACAGGGATAATTCCCTATGTGAGACAGTCCTCACATTTGATTTATTTAGCACAGCACTGACTTCGGACATTGTACACACTTCTGCGTTTTAGCAGTTTCGGCCCTTCCCTCTTATGCACAACCTATTATTCTATCTACTGTCGAGGTTTGTAAGGGCACACTCATGTGTTTATGTCTGCAAATGGAATGGATATGTTACAGGGAATGTACATCTACATATAGATGTATGCATGTGTGTATCTATACATACTGGCCTTCAGTACTGTGATGTAATTTGAAAAACATATAAAAGCATTTAACTTTTAAAGATGGATGTTTAACTGATGAAGTTGGCGCGGCAAAGTGATAGATAGTGCGGTTATTGCTTTTGTATTTCTAGACCGATGTATTGATTGTTTTGTTTTTTACAGTGCTTATTATTTTTTTTTTCTTTTTTTTATTTGTGCTTGGTGTGCTTTTCATTCTACTTTTCTCTTTATTTTTCTTTTTTTGGCTTATTTGGCTGTTTGATTTTATCTATACATACTTATAACTGACTCGCTAGCCTCCACGAGGTGGTCCAGTTAGAACCAGGCCATTCAACTATGACACGCCTGGATCCATAATCACATACCCATGGTTCCCCGACCCCACCCGAGTTCGACATACACGCAATCCATCCATTATCCAGTTGCTTTCAACACCATGACACACCTCCACACATTGCCCTCCCCCCAACATTAGGGCCCTACACATATGTTGTCCCAACACATGCATTATCATGCTCTCCAACCATTTAGTCCTTGAACATACAAGCCCTTGCTTGTGTAATGGGCAGAGCTCCAAATATGCTGTCAATTTTTGGTAGCCCCACTGGGGACTACCCTCTGATTGTTTGTAAAGTAGACTTAGCAGATCAACAATGTTACTCCCACTGGCAAATCCCTGCCTGTGGTGTGAGTAGCAGTGCTTTGCTCACTCCTGGCCATATGACATATACTGACAGCACTATATAATACTATAGTTGCTGTTGATTCCCTTCTCATTCCTTTTCTATGCTTTATTGTTACGATGTTCATTCTTCATATATATATATGTGTGTGTGTGTGTATATATGTATATAGTGGTGTGCGTGTAGATATATATATATATATATATATATATATATATATATATATATATATATATATATATATATATTACATCTGTACATGCTTATATACATTCCCTATGCTGGGCACTGCTTACACCCATGCTAGCGCACTCAGATTTGCTTACTATTTGTTATATATGTTTACTGCTGCTTATCTTTGCTTACTTGTGCCTTATTCGTTATGACAGTACCACTTTGATTGAATGGATTTGGATAAAAGTCCCATGTGATACTCAAGTTCACTTGTACATGTTATTATGTCGGTTTTACAGCAGACCGACATTCATTCCATATGGAAAATGATATGTGCTATAGTTGAACTTGAACCGTGAATGCCTGTTCATTAGGCAGATGCTCTAACCACTACATTATTGGTGTGCTGCTTCATTTTGATGTATACCCACGGTTCATAGTTACCCGAACACATGCCTCAACACTTCACTAACACAGCAGTCATCCATTCTCCAGCTGGAAAAAAACACACCACTACACATGCGCCACTCCCTACCGCTCTAGACCCATCCCGCATGTTGACTCACTCCAAGTATATTCAGACGTCCCAAGCTTATAGTCCTGGAACATACGTTCATATAATGGTCAGGGTGTTCAAATAGTCTTCCGGTTTTCGTCTCATCCGACTGGAGAGTGGGACTACCCTGTACCTGTTTGAAAGTCAGACTTAGCACGTGGACAAAGATAGTCCCACTGTTAGCATCCTTCCTGTGGTTGGAGACACAGGAGGTCTGTTCACCTCTGGCCAGCTTGATATGACAGCACTAAATAATACGGGAGTTCCGCTGCTGTTTTCCTTCACATTCATTATGAATGCTTTATTGTGACTATGTTCATTCTTCATGAATATATATATATATATATATATATATATATATATATATATATATATATATATATATCTGTCTGAACATACACATGCATATACACCTACATGCTTATTTACAGTCCCCATACTGTTGAATGACCGCCACTTACCGCCGCGCATGCCCACGTACATCTGCTTGAATGTGCCTTACTCACCCTATATCTGACAGCCATTATTCTAGGCATCTTATAAAATTAGCAGCCCTTGCATGGCTTGGACCCAGGAACAGAAACACCATAGTCACTGGTTTGACCACTAAACCATCCATGATACATTCTGCATGGATGGTAGTTAGGATACATGACTTTACTACGGGCATTCCACACTACTGGCAACAAATGTGACAATTGGTTGGTGTATATATGTATAGTACATGTTAATGTTCATATGTTTCTGAGAGACATATGTATACATTTGCAAATATACATATTTATGAATAGGACACATACTTGACAACTATTTATATGCATGTATGTGTGATGTGTAGCTATGCGAATATAAGTATGTACATTTATAGATATATGACTACATATCTGGAGTTATACATGCCCATGTATATGAACACCCACATCCAGGAGGGACCTGTACCATTTGTATGCAGGGGTTGTGTGCATCATTATGACGTGGAACCTGGACAGGGTATGCAATTTGTGGATGTGTACTATTTGGAAGATGGCTATGGGAAAGCTTCTTGGGAACATGTGGAAGGTATATATTCCCAATAATGCACATGGGGAGACGTGCATCACAGTCAGGTGTTTAATCCCTGGTCATAGGTTCTGCAGGACCGGGTGGAGGCTGAGCAGGGTTGTGGACAAGTACTGCTAATCCAACTTGTGTCCGGATGTCAACGGGGGGTGGGAATCATGTTGTGCCACCATGTCTAATCTTGAGAACAGACACTTATCCCTTGAGGGATGTCCAAAAATTGTGAACGCCATTGACACCATTCTTTTGGCTATATGAAAATGACGGAGGGTTATACATGCATGGGATACCTAGTTTGCAGGCCTGGGACTGCTTAGGGTGAGATTGCCTACTAGATGTGGGTAGGGGGCACTATGTGCAGATATGGCTGGCCCAAGTTAGCAGCCCGAGTATGGGTGATTTTGGTGGACGTTAAGCAAGGGGGGGGGGTGCTGTGGAGGGGACGATGCATATTCAATTATCTATCCAGGTGTGTAGGGGTTGGATGGCTCAGTTCAAGCCAAACCATTATGTGGTGTGAGCCGGTACCATTTCTGTACATGTGTATCGTACATTTTAATGTTCATATGTTTGTGGGATTGTGTTCTGCAATATGACCTGACAGGGTGTATTGGGGATGTGAATGTATGTTCTTTAGTTTCCTTTTGAGCTCTTCCACTGCACCCTCGTACACCTCCAGTTTATCTGTTATACATCCAACCCAGTCTCCCCTTGGTGGATTATTACATTACCTATCACCCCCCCCCCCCCAAAATCCACATACACACCATCCATCCCTTCTCTGGTTGTTAGCCCATGGCACGGACGGTGGTACACATTGCCTACTCTACATATCTCTGGTACCATTATGGTTTTGAGGCCAACCCTAGCATATTTGGTCTTCCACATGCTGTACTTCATGCACATAGGTACACGCAAATACTTATCTTTCTTGACATGGTAGTTTGACCCAGGTTATACCCATTCATTTTTGGACCATCCAGAGAAGGACTCGGACCACGAATGGGCAGTTATTAAGCAAATGCTCTGACCATTGGGCTAGGCTTAGCAAAGAGCAGCAGCACGCAAACACGCTACGTTTCACTTCCACTTGGTATAAAAATCAACACTACAATGAAATACGGACCCGGGGGTTTAAATGTAATTGTTTGAGGGACAGGGGCTCAACATTCAGTTATGTGCTTGTGTGTTTACTCCTGTGATTTTATTTTGGTGTTCGCAGAACTCTCTTGTATGCTTTGCATACATTTCAGTATCCATGGACACTGACAGGAGTGATTACTATTAGAAGTGGGCTGTACTAGTCAGCATTTTAGGTTGCACGACTATAGCCGACATGTTCACGCATCCATGCAGCTCTTAAACACACCCCTTGCATTCGTGCATGTTTCCTGTGCATGTGGAGTGTGGCACAGCACCTTCATTAATATGCATATGGTGCTGTTGCGCCATCTCTATGGCACACGATCTGCACAAGGCTAATGCTGTCCTTGCAACGAGCTTCATGAATCCCGGGGTATGTTTAATGGTAAATGGATTTTAGCAACTATATTAAGTAAAAGCAGATGGTGGTTATGGAAAAAAGGGCTGAGGGTCTAATAGGAATAAACATTTAATATGATTGTAAAGGAAATTATGAATATGTGTAAATAGATTTGTTTATCTAAATATATGTACATGTGCAAATATTTGTAAATATGTAAATATGTTATAAATAAGAGTGTTTTTTTTTTTGATATATAAATAAAGGACCCCTACTCTTTTCTGTAGGTAACATGTGATCTTTAACACCCAGCTAAGCTACCAGCAGCTCAAGAAAATGGGACCTTGGTTTAACAGTTAACATCTCATCTGAGTGACAGCACACTAAGGAGAAGAGCTCCCTGTCTGCTGCAGTGCAGCATCAACAGCTAATACAGCAAGCAAAGCAAGTGTGCTCTCTATCATGCCCCTGATTGGGCATAATCTGTGCTGTTTATCTTAAGAAAATGATGTAACAAGAATGTAAATGAGGGCAGCCACGGTGGTGCAGCAGTTAGCATTGTCACCTCAGAGCAAGAGATTCTCCTGTTCGATCCTCAGCTGGGGTGACTTCTGTGTGGAGTCTGCATGTCCTCCCTGTGGTCACGTGGGTTTCCTCTGGGTGCTCCAGTTTCCTCCCACATCCCAAAGACATGTTGTAGGGTGGATTGGACACTCTAAATTGGCCCTAGCTCTGAGTGCTTGCTTGTGTGTGTGTGCCTTCCATGGAAGGTTGGGTGCTGGGCTGGCAACTCGACACTGCAAAACTTCACTGCCAATCATGAGTGGACAGGTGATCCACTGTGGTGACCCCTAACCGGGAAAAGCCGAAAGAAGAAGAACAGGAATGTAAATATCATTAATAACTTTTGTTTACTTTTTTATATTTTCTCTGTTCATTGTTAAATCTTCTCTGCTCTGTTTCTTATTGTAATACTCCTCCTATTGCATTATTCTCACAATTTTAAAACAACTCAATGTATATTTTGTGTGCTTCTTGTGAGCTTGGTTTATGGCTGAAAAGACTTAGCAGACAAGCCCACATGCCTTGTTAACAAAAAAGAAAACAAATAAATATAAGTTACTTACATTTACAGTACAAAAATAGACATCATTTATACAAAACTATTTTCAAAAATTGAAAAGTGCATTTGTCAAGTGTATTAAATAGTAAGAAATTTTCCTAGAATATAGTACTTACATCATGTATGAAATAAATAAAAACCGAGGCAATACTTAAATATGCAAGCAGTAATGCCTGATAGTGTGTGCATCACAGGGAAATGTTGAACTAAAGTGCTACTAACTACTGCATTATTGAGTTAATTACATCAACACTCATAACACTCATTCTGTTCAGACACAGGAGCAGGTTTATAAATGGGTCCTGCAAGACAGACACAGTGAGAGAGAGAGAAAGAGATACACACAAAAACACACACATACGCACACTTTGAGATATATAGATATATATATATATATATATATATATATATATATATGTGTGTGTGTGTGTGTGTGTGTGTGTGTGTGTATATATATATATATATATATATATATATATATATATGTGTGTGTGTGTGTGTGTGTGTGTGTGTGTGTGTGTGTGTGTGTGTATATATATATATATATATATATATATATATATATATATATATATATAGGGTCTATATTAGATCAGCAAACGCTTAAACAAGCGAACGCTGATTAATCAACCTTATTTTAGCGAAAGTTAAAAATATCGAAGCAAGGAAAACTCAAATTTATTCCTAGGGAAAGAATTTGGTTGACCGTTTCTGTTGCTTCGGTATTTTCAGTGCTGTGGTGGAAAGTTACGGGTCGGATTCAGGTAAGTGTGCGATTGTGTGGATGTGAGTTTTAAGGTGGGTTAGGTGAGTTAAGGTTAGGGCTCGGGTTAGGTATGTGTGCGATTGTGTGGACATGAGGGTTAGGGCGGATTTAGGTGAGTTAGGGTTAGGTAGCAGGTGAGGTGACTGTGTGATAGTGACGGACCATAGGGTTAGGGTTTGGGTTAAGGTAAGTGGATAGTTAGTGGTGTGTGCATAGTTTAGTGTAGGGTTAGGTGTCAGATTTTAGGTGTATGTGTGTGGATTTCTGTTTGTTTGGTGTGCTTGTGTTGTGTGTATGTGTTTTGGATCAGCAATTTTTTTCCCTAGGAAAAACATCGCTGATCTGTCAATTCGAGATTGTAAGCTTTCGCTTACATAAGGTCAATCAATCAGCGTTCGCTGATCTAATATAGACCCTATAGATATATATCTATATATCTATATATATATATATATATATATATATATATATATATATATATATATATATATATATATATATATATAGATATAGATATAGATATATGTGTGCATACCTACTCCTCCTGTTTCAAATCTGTATAGGATATGTTGAAGTAAGCACTTACATCAATAATACAACTCATGTAACTGTTACTTGCATTAGTCCTGTCTTTAGCAGCTTTTTATGGTTAACTAATTGTAGAAAGAAAACGGTGCTTGCAGTAAAAATAAATTAGTCTCATCAAACATATTTTGTGCTAGGAACAGCTAAAGTTGTTTCTACCAGGCTCTCCTAGTAAACTGATTCACCTCTTTGGAAAATCAAATATCCATTTAGGCTCAATAACTCTCCAAGCCCATTTTAAAAGCAGTAAATTAATCTATCTGAGCTTTTTTTAATACATAAGGCAGCTTTGACTATAACAATGATATACTGTCTAGTTATAAACCTTAGAACAGGATCAAATTTTATGAAGTAAAGTGACTCACTTATCTTCATTCGAGTTGGCTGATGTGACATAAGACACGTCTTTTATGGCAACAAAGTAGAATAAAGCCTTCAACTGCCTTTTCTGCTCAATGTACATGGTTTGATTCCTTTGACTATCATTTGCCTACTGTGTGATTCTGAGAAAATCATTTAACCAGTCAATACTTATGTGTCATGTATGAAAGGGCAACTAAATGTGAAAATAAGAGCAAAATGTTACACATCAGTTATGTTATTTTTAAGGTCCAGTAGGCTGTACTTAATGTACAAAAATGAGTATAATACAAATGGTTTAAGCACGTGGGCTTTAGGGCAGTTATAGGTTCATAGGTTCATAGATTAGTACTAAGCTAACTGCCCTTGTGAGCCATTTTGTAAGCCTAGCCAATTATCCCTTGTGAGACTCAAACCCTGTACCTGTTGCTTGCAAAGGCAACACTTTAAACCATTAGGCCCATTTACATTAAGAAGGTTTGTGGTCTGCACTCTTGTGGGAGGAGAGGATAGACTCTGCCCTTCTGAGCTGGGAGTTTCTGGTTAAAGGCTTATTGTGCCTGCTTATCTGAACTGTTTATTTCTGAAATTATTATGCCTTATTTGCTGTAGCATAAGACTAAATTCAGACCTGCTGAATCTAGCTTTGCTTGTATAACTTGAGCACTAATCCAGACCATCTTTTTCGGAGAAGGTTCCCCTGCACACTAATGGCAGGAGTGTGCAGTTAGGACTTGTCTAATCGAAGATCGCTGGAACAGGGCTCAGTTTTTAGCGTTTTATTGGTTAATTTGTTTAAATCAGTTTGCTCATTTGCTACTGTTGTATTAACAAAAAAGGTGACTCTATAGTCAGGCAAACTGATGTTCCACTCACCAGGCTAAACAAAGAGAAAGTTACTGTCACCTGCCTGTCGGGTGCCAGGATCCACCACATAACACACACACTCAGGTCACTCCACAACAAGTACAAATATGACTCTGTCATTGTCCATGTTGGTGTGAATGACCTGAGACGTACCTCCCTGGACTACATGAAAAGAGACATAGAGGAGCTCTCTGATCTTGTAGCCCAGGCAGGTATGACCCTAACCCTAAGTAGCATCCTGCCATCACCCAGAATGATATTACAGTACAAGGACAAAATGATTGACTTCAACAATTGACTAAGCTTCAGGTGTCATTCTAAGGGGATCCCTTATCTGTCTGCCTGGGATGACATGATCATCAGACCACGATGCTTTGCCAGAGATTGCCTGCTCCTGTCGCACTTGGGATTCCATATACTGGCTAAGGCACTTGCCACCCCTATAGTGCCTTTTTTAGGCAAGGTTCAAATGACAAATTCACCACCGTAACAGGTACAAGCAAGCAAAATCTGAGAGTAATGCTACTCAATGCTAGAAGTCTAAACCTCAAAATGCATTCACTCGAGGCTCTCCTTAAAATGGAGAACATCGACATCTGTGCAGTGACAGAGACCTGGTTCAAGGCTCAAGAGAGCACTCCTGCATTACCAGGCTATAATTCCTACCATGCCTTTTGGCCACCTAACCTGGACTGAAACACTAAAGGTGGAGGCATGTCCATATTCATGGATATCCACATCTCCAGGCTAGTTGCTCAGCATAATGCATCCAAGATTATCCAAGTGCAACTAACTCTGGGTAAAACCACAATCCAAATTGTAACTTGCTACAGATCACCCACCATGCCCCAGGATTCCCACATCTTATTTCTTGATACACTGGAAAAGATTAGGGTACAACCCAACACCCTAATAATGGGCAATTCCTCATTGGTCAGATCCAACCACAAGCTAATCAGTCTAGACATCCACATCCCGCCCCCACCCCCCATTAGGGAAACCACCGTAAAAAATTTCCCCAAAGCCAACTTCACTCTTCTTAAGACAGAAGTAAAAGTAGCCGACTCCAAATCCAGCCCCAGACACGTGACAAGTGGTGTACCTCAGGGTACAGTCCTGGGACCGCTCTTGTTTGGCATCTATAATAATCTATAATAATATTGCTAGATTTGCTACAGGCTCTCCCTTCAGAACTCATCACTGTCTGAACCTAAAATAACTAGACTGGCTAGAATTTCTTAACCATCTTCAATTTCTCCAGCTTGACATTGTCCACAAAACCCTGCATCAACCCACCAACACTCCAATACTCTCTACCATCATTACACCTTACAAAAATCTCAAGAACTTACGCTCCTCAAACAAACTGCTGATCAACACCTCAAGATCCAATAACTCATCAGGTGACTCCCTGTACTCTAACTCTGTAGGAAAGCTATGAAATGTACTACCTACTGAACTTACAACTCAAATTTCTCTTTCACTCTTTAAAAAGAATCTAAAGCTATTTCTTAAGACACACTGGCTATGCTCCTGTACTAACCCTGATTAACTTCTTTCCTTTTAAACTAATAATTACTCTGAAACTTTATAATATTACCCATGACCAGCAAAATACCACATTATTGCAAATAAATTTTATGCATATACTGCATATTAATCATCTCTTGTACATTACCCATTGATGCTTACTGCTAATGTTATCATCACTGACTATTGTATTTGTATATAAAAAAAAAAAAAAACATCTTTTATGTTTTTTGTTAAAATTGCATTTTTTAGTTTGATCTTGTATGTCTTTCTTGGAGCTTTTCTCCCCGGGCCTCTACTGAAAATGGACATGTATCCAGCTAGACTAGCCCGGTCAACAAATGTAAAATAAATAAAATAAAATAAATCTACTTCTCTGAAGTACAGGCCACCACTAAGGGACTCTGGCTAACAAAGTTCGCTGATGACTGCAAACTGGGAGCCATTACTGAATCCCCAAATTATGTGGATATTCTACAAAAGGACTTTACAGAAAAAGTTGATTTGTGCCAAAGCCATGGGCTCAAGTTTAATGCCAAGAAATGTATAGTTATCCCCTTTGGGAAAAAGCATGTACCCATGAATTACCTCATAGGTGGCAGTACACTAAACACTGGAAGTGTGATGAGAGACTTAGGGACACAGGTCAACAGTGGTCTCACCTTCGATAACCACATCGCCACAACAGTCAGGAAATCCTTCTATGTCGCACATCTCATTACTAAGGGCTTTTCATCCAGAAAAAAGGAGGTCATTGTCCCACTGTACTCATCCCTCATTAGACGTATTATAGAGTAAAACGCCCCATTTGGTATGTACCTCACAAGACATCTGCAATGGCTAGAAAGGCTGCAGAAATACCTCACTAAAAGAATCACAGGCCTAAAGCAGATGACCTATGCTGACCGTCTAAAAAAATCTAGCTATATTCTGTGGCATATCGTCTACTCAGAGGCGATCTCTGCTTAACATACAAGGCTATGTTAAACCCTGAGCTTTGGACATGCTCCACTTAAAGAAATCCCAATCCCTCAGAGCCACAAGCTCCAGGGATCTAAACCTTGTCATCACAATGACCAAAACATGTTGGAGGGATAGGTTCCTGACCCAGAGACTCCCCATAATCTGGAATAGATTGCCCATACATATCAAGCAGAGTACCTCCTTGGCCCTCTTCAAAAGGAACCTTGATGATTAGATGGGAGATAGAAAATTCACCCTGGGGATCATGTCAGTCGCCCTGCTAGACAGGGGTCCAGGGAAGTAAATATTGTCGGAAGAAATATCCAGGGAATTTTATGGCTAGGCTTGTATAGGCCCTAGGGCTGATAGCCTATTACCAACCTATGAACCTATGAACCTATAAGTGCAAACATCACGACACCCATGCAGATGGAGAATAGAGGTACAAATGCTGAATCCTACACAAATGTACTTTATAAGCACTTACACGAGTTAATGGATTGTGCTATCCCTAACAGAAGCACGATGCTATCCACCAAAAAAGTAAGCCAATCTGGTGGTCCCCTGCCATAAACAAACTCTACAGAAGAAGAAAGAAACTGAGCAAAAAAGAGTAAAATCCCATGATTGGAAGAACTCCCTGGTCAGTCTCAGTAAGGAGCTGAGATCCCTCATAAAATCCTCCAAAGCTAGTTATGAAAACAAAATCGCCACTGATTCTAAAGACAACCACAAAGCATTCTATAGCTATGTCAAGAATCTCAATGGCAAGAGTCAAATCTACTCTGAGTTACAGTACAATGGCACTAAATATACAGAACCAACTAATATTGGCAACATCCTGGCAGATAGATTCAGTGCTAACTTTAACCCCCTTTCACCCCCTAAAGGGCCAATCTCTATACTGGAAGAATGCAAAGTTCCTGTAATCATGGCTGCACAGGTAAAAAAACACACTCTCCAAAGGCAAGAATACGGTATCCATGGGACCTGATTACATCCCAGGCTGCATTCTACATGGACTACAGAATGAATTGGCACCCCTCCTAAGCACCATGTTCAATTATAGCCTCACCTCAGGCTTTGTGCCCACTGAATGGTGCACAGCGATGGTTATCCCACTCCACAAAGGGGGAGCCACCATGGACCCCGGGAACTACCGACCCATTAGCCTTAAGAGCCTGGTCTGCAAGGCCATGGAATGTATCATCATGGAACTTTTAAACAAAGACAACTGGTAATCTCCAAACTCTGGACCCCACCCAGTTCAGGTTTGTAAAAGGCAGATCATGTCTCCTAAACTTGATTGACTTCTTTGAAGCAGTCACCAAAGCCATAGATGAGAGTAAGGTGGTTCACGTAGCCTATCTAGATCTCGCCAAGACTTTTGACACCATCCCCCACTCTGGAATTATAGATAAACTCCCTAAACTAGGTATAAATCCCTATGTCACAAGATGGGTTGCCAACTGGCTCACAGACAGAACCCACACTGTGAAAGTAGCAGACTCCAAATCTGACTTCAGACCAGTGACAAGTGGAGTACCACAGGATTCAGTCCTGGGTCCCCTCCTGTTTGATATCTACTTCTCTGACGTACAGGCTAACACAGAAGGTCTTTGGCTAATGAAGTTCGCAGATGACTGCAAACTAGGAGCCATAACTGAAACTCATAATGATGTGGTCATCCTTCAAGAGGGCCTTACTGAGACAGATGCCTGGTGTCAAAGCCATGGCCTCAAGCTCAATGCCAAAAAGTACATTGTCATCCCCTTTGGTAAAGTCTCTGGACCCATGAGCTACCACATAGGTGGTAGTCTACTTAACACCAAAGTGTGATAAGAGACCTTGGGACACAGATGGACAGTAGTCTCACCTTTGATAATCACATCACTACAGTAGTCAGGAAATCCTTCTACATGGCACACCTTCTTCACAAAATGTTTCTCTTCCAGGAAAAAAGAGGTCATTGTTCCCCTTTACTCATCACTCATTAGACCCATTATAGAGTACAATGCCTCTTTTGGTATGTACCTCACTAGAAATCCACAACAACTGGAAAGGCCACATAAATACCTCAGAAAGAGGATTACCAGCCTCAAACAGATGTCCTACGCAGACCGTCTCAAAACACTCCAGCCTTACTCTGTCACATATCACCTACTCAGAGGTGATCTCTGCCTAACATACAAAGCTATGTCAGACCTAGAGCTGTTGGACATGCTCCACTTAAAAAATCCCAGTCCCTCCGAGCTACATGCTCTAGGGACCTAAACCTTGTCACCACAATAAAAAGAACATTCTGGAGGGAAAGATTCCTATCCCAGAGACTTCCCATAGTCTGGAACAAACTACCTATCTAAACCAAACAAAGCTCCTCATTAGCACTCTTCAAGAAAAATCTTGATGATTGGATGAGAAATAGAAAATTCACCCCAGGGATCACCTCTGTGGTTCTGCTCGACAGGGGCACAGGAAAATAATTTTCTTGGTTGGGGAAAACCAGGGTACCTTTTTGGCTGGGCTTGTATAGGCCCCAGGGCCGATAGCCTAGTCCCTACTATGAACCTATGAACAAACAGTGAATTTTTAAGGCCTTGAAGAGACTGTCCTTTCATCTCAGTGTCCATACCTATTACTCAGTTACATCATCTTTTGTTTATA